>NC_062223.1:96627393-96928226 GCF_902686445.1 Sciurus carolinensis | reverse complement strand
TTATTTACTATCAGCTGCTTGCTAAATTCTTTTGTAAATGACAGCTTTATTTCTAATGGCACATTTATTAAGTAGGATCATTTCTTATGCACTGAGAAATCAAGAAAATTTAATGTTTTTTGACAAATAGGAGCTTCCAAGTTAGACATTTTGATGCAAGTTAATTAAAATTGTTGCACTCTAATTTGTAAAGATTTTAGCATACTCTTGGTATTTAGAATCCACTTAAAGCTGAGTTTAATGCATAAAGATATATACGGTTTCCTAACTGAACATTCTGGAAGGATTTCTGTTAAAAGTTACCATAAGGACCAAGGGTTGACTACATCTCAGTGACACTGCTCAACCAGCTGGCTGAATTATATACAGTGTGACTCAATTCACTCGTTTGGTCTCCAAGCATTACATTTTGAGAGCAACTTGAAGAGCACTCCTCTCCCCAAGTTTATTCAATCACACTCCCTATATAATTCATTTATCTGACATGTTTCTAACAGTTCCTCTTTATCTTACATTTTTCTTCTCTAATCATTAAAGAACTATTGCTTCACTCATTCATCATGTACAATGATGGTGGGATTCACTGTGGTGTATTCATATATATACATAGGAAATAATGTCAGATTCATTCCACTGTGAATGACTTTATGACATTTGCCACTAAATGGATGGGTCTGGAGACTATCATGCTAAATGAAATAGGCCAGTCCCCAAATGTTAAAGATCAAAATTCTTGCAGTGCCTTCTCCTCCTATTTTTTGTGACAATTACAACTCCTTCTATACGTAGCTAGCTCCATTTTCCCTTTAGGAAATCTTCTCTAACCTACACAAGAACTGCTAATCATCCTCCCCTTGACTACTGAAGTTAATGGTACCTCTTATAAAACTGTACTCTGTAGTAATTATCTATGCATAGCTTCTCTTCAATGCTTCACTCCTTCAGAGTACGGTTTTTATCGTATTCACCTGTGTAACTTTAAAGCTTAACAGTCAAAAGGCAGTGAATATTTGTAAGTGAGCTCCAGTGTGCATTTTCCAGAACACTGAGTTCAACACTTCGATTACAAAAATACCAGTGACTAAAGCGGCTGGTAACTGTCGTGGCGAAAACAATGTTTACTATCTCTGTGGACTCTCCCAAACCGTACTTCCACGTTGCAGCCTGACAACATCGTGGGAAGCACGGGCTCTGGCTAAAAGATCACGCAACAAAGTTAATGAGATGGGAGGCAGAGGCACTGCGAAGAAAACAGTTCGAGCAATAACTAAAATGCACACTCGAGAGACTGCGCACTACTCGGTGACTACCTGGCCTAGGCTAGTTTCCAAGAGGGGCCGTTACACTCACGTGACTAATGGAGCTGTTTTCGCAGGCCAGGATCTGCCAAAGCCCAGTCTCAGCAACACTGGGCAACCTGGCCTGCTAGGCCAAAAAGCGAATGAA
Source organism: Sciurus carolinensis (assembly GCF_902686445.1). Taxonomy (NCBI): domain Eukaryota; kingdom Metazoa; phylum Chordata; class Mammalia; order Rodentia; family Sciuridae; genus Sciurus; species Sciurus carolinensis. Next base: position 96,926,780 of record NC_062223.1, on the reverse strand, counting down.
GGATGAGAATGGATACACACCAGCCGGCTTCAATGGAAGCTAGAGGGTATAGCTTTGACTTTGGAATAGTGGAAACCTGCGTAGCGTGGGGCCATCTACCCCGTCCTCCGGGATGGGGTCGGAAGAGGAACCGAAAACGGCCTGAAACGTGGAAATGTAAAAAGGCGCTAGGAACAACCTGGAACCTATTCGAACGCCGATTACTTCTTACCGAGAACTGAGAATCAGAAACTGCAGAGACCGACGCCGTCGCCATTTTTCTGCCTGCCCAGCACGGGCCTCCGCAGCTCCGGGGCGGCCTGGGTTCTCTTCTGCTTCAAGACTCGAGAGCCGCCCACCAGGGGCGACTCTAAGCCGAACCCTGATGGGAGGGGTGTGGGTGCTGGTGTCAGGTCTAAACACCCCTGCCACACACCCCACAGGGACGCCCACGCTCTGAGCGCACGCGGAAAGGGCAACACGTCCTAACAGACGTCTTCTATAGCCAATCAAAAAAGCGAACGTCTTCCTTTGGCTGGAGAGAATTCGCCTCTTCCTCGGTGACGTCACAAGTAACGCGCAGCTGCGCCTGCCACGGCCCAGTAGCGTTGCTGGCTGCTAGGCGACTCAAAGGATTCTGCAAAGGGATTCTGAAAAGGGAATTCCTTCCCAGGAGGTAACGTGAGCCAGGGTTCCTGTTGTTGCCAGTGACAAGTGAATGGAATGATTGAAGCAGAATAAACACGAACGGGAAGTTGAAACACTCCATCAGTTCCCTTGGATTTAACGCGCGAGAGAGCGTGAGCTTGACTCGGGACGCCTCTCCAGGTGAAGTACTGACTTTTTGGCCAGTAGCAAAATTAGGAGGGGCTTAATGATTTGGTCCAATAGAAGTCGAGTGAAAAAGAGTAGACATAAAGGATAAACCATCACGAACATTTGCCCAAGTTGACTGGGGCGCCCTTACCCAAACCTAAGACAGGCGGCTGGTACCTGCGGCGACCGGGACTTTTGGGCGGGGCAGATTTGAAGCGGATTTCGCGCGTCGAGAGCGTCAGGCTCTTATTGGCCAGCGCCTTCCTCCCTTTGTGGGCGCTTCCTGCGTAACCGGGTCTAGGGGTTGGGGGGAGCGGCCGAGTGACGCAATATCCCCCGCAGCCAATCAGGGTTGCGGAAACGAGGCCGAGAAGGAAGCGGATCCGCGGTCGCGCAGCTAAACCGCATTGAGCTACCCGCTTCGTCTCCCTCCGCCGCTATCGGGGCCTCAGCGGGAGCGGCTGGGACAGCGTCACTGGGTGGGCTGGGGCGGAAGTGTAGGCGGAGGGAGACGGCGGCGTCTGCGGGGCCTGGGGCTCTTGCGGCGAGGCCCTGGTGGGCAGAAGGAAGGGGGAGGGGGTGGAGGAGGAGTCCGCGGCCCGGGCGGCGGCGGCGCCCGAGTTCTCCGTAGGGCCCCGCCTCGGAGCGGGCGGCCGTGGAGGAGGAGATTGAGGAGCAGGATGGCGGCCTCGGCCCTGTACGCCTGCACCAAGTGTACTCAGCGTTATCCCTTCGAGGAGCTCTCCCAGGGCCAGCAGCTCTGCAAGGTCCGTGGGCACCGGGCGGGTGGGGTTTCCTTTGCCTTATCCCGAGGGGCTGGGTGCCCGCTGGAGGGCACCCCGCTCTTCGCCGGCGCCTAAGGGTTTGGGAATCTGGAGCCCTAGCCTCCGCACCCTGGGACCCTTTCATCCGAGGGCCTGGGCATCAGGTGGGAAAGACCCCTGAGGCGAGACAGCATCCCACCTTCTTCCAGGCAGTTCAAGAGGGGGCCGGGCCCCATTACCTTCCGAGGGTCTCGGGTGGGGCTGAGTGAGGCAGCCACCTGTCTTATGCCGCAGAAACCCTGGGGTGGAGATATTTTCATTTTGGTTTTCTGCCTGGTCTGTCCTCTCCTTCCACCAGGAGGCAGGGGACGGTTTTTGCACTTTCTTGCTAGGAACCCGAAGCCGCAAAGCTGATGGCATCCTTCTTCCCTGTCCAGGAAAGCGAAGCGACTGGTTTGGGAACAGAATGCTCTATGATTTGGAGCTCCTCCCATCCCATTAAAGCCAGGATGCTGTCTGTGAGCAACGGTGTAAAATAACAAGTAGTTTCACATTTAACCAACCCTTGAAATCATCTTTGACAGCTTTCATAATTTATCTGTAATATATCCCACATATCTAATAAAGACAAAGACACCTACGCCTTCCCTAAGGAATTATGTTGTGATTGGCCACTTACATGAGTCACCCAATTGTTTACATTGGGGACCAGGTTTTATTGATGTTTTAGACATTTGATTAGGTTGGATAATAATTTTCTACCAGAAAAGTGAGATTTGGGACTTTAAGATAGATGCTGACTACTGTATTTTCTTATTACAGGAATGTCGGATTGCACATCCCATTGTAAAATGTACTTACTGCAGGTCAGAATTTCAACAAGAGAGGTTTGTATACTGAACAGTTCTTGATTGTTAACAAATGTTGCCTAAGGAATACTTGGGGATTATAATCCCATATTCGTGTAATTTTTTTTAAAATGCCTTAGTCTCTGAAGTTTTAAGTTATAAACCTTTTGTATATGGTGTGACAGAGAATGTTGACAAAAAAACACCTGGTTGCTATTTTACAACTAGAGTTCAGTGTATACATGAGGAAAAGATGGATAAATTAATGAATGGAAAATGTATAACCTTGATAACAAAAAATGTAAATATAAACAATTGCTGTTGAGCTCTAAAAAAAATGGGCAAAATGCTAATGGACCTGAGAGAAGATCAGTAGTGTTACCAAATGCCTTCGAAGTGTGAAGTTGAGTCACTGGTTTGCAGAAGAATAGCACAGACGTTTTTAACAAGCGGTTCCACCTTGAGAACACATACAAGAAAGTAGCCTAAGAGAATAACAGATTTCTTCATGAGTAGGTGTGGGCATCATAAATAATGGAGAATGGCTGAGTGGAAGGTTAGGTAGGCACTGATAATCCTGTGCATTAATAGTGGTAAGTGTGAAGATGGTAAAACTAGAGAGGAGACATAAGAAGTTTTTGCTTTGTTTCCTTTACAAAAAAATACCTAATACAGAAGTATAACATTTGTCTTAAGTTAATAGAAAGAAGTAAATTTGGATGAAACAACTCTTTAAAAAACAATCTTTATATTTGTCTTTTTTGAAAAAAATATGTGGACTAAATTAAAAGTTTTGGGTACTATGTTAAGTTCAACACTGTATTTATTACCCCAGAAAACTACATAATGCGATTATCTATATATAATTTCCTTTCAGCAAAACGAATACAATATGTAAGAAGTGTGCTCAAAATGTGAAGCAATTTGGGACTGTAAGTATGTCTTTTTTTTTTTTTTTATAACTAGTCAGTTGATGTTTTTCACAAAGACACACCTTTTAGAAAGTATATAGTGTTATGTTCTTATGTATTCCAACATATCAAAATACTTCATAGGAGAATAGTCTTATGTCAAGGCCACATTTAAAAGCAAACTATGTGCATTTTTTAAGTACTGTATTTTTATTTTCAGTGTGATATTTTTAAAGTTATTCTTTAAACATTCAAATATAGCAGATTTACTGAGAATCTACTTAACCATAAAATTTGCATAAACAAACTCTTTTTCCTCTTTAGAAATATTTGTATATGATAGTATAGTACATGTACTTATTCACAAGTTATGACGATATGTTAATAAAAATTATCTTATGTTTGTATATAGCCACTATTGTTATATTATGGCAACATTATTTATTATTGGTCAAAGTGTTGACCTTAATACTATACTAATCAAAATTGTCTTTTGAATATCCAAGTAAATCAAGATTTTTTATTATAATTTAAGTTGAACATGATTGCGTCAATTTTTTAAGTTGAAGATTGACCTATATTATATATTTCTTACTATGTATTCCTGTATATGATAACAAGTTAAATTTTTTGCATAAATGATATGGTAATTAAGCTAGCCAGGATATTATTATTATAAGTTCATTCCTCCAATTTAAATATATGAGATTTTTTTCTGTCCCTGTGTTCCTTTATTTTCATTCTTCAAGGCCTTTTTCATGTGCAGCTTTTGTATGATATAACATACTATACACATCCTGTTTCTCATCATCTTATTATTTAAAACTTCCTGTAGAGTAATACTGAGTTTCATGACTCTACAGATAAATATTTATTGAATGAATAGAAACATGATAAATGTTATTAAATATGGCAGATGACATATTTGAGAGGAAAAACAGTTTTTTTACCTTAGTTTTCTTAAATTTTCCAGAGTTCAGTTTATATGTGAGGAATTTTATGCAGCAAACTTGAATATCTTTAAATGTCTCAGTTAAAACATATGTCTGCTTTTCAGCCCAAACCTTGTCAGTACTGTAACATAATTGCAGCATTTATTGGTACCAAGTGTCAGCGTTGCACAAATTCTGAAAAAAAGTATGGACCACCTCAGACCTGTGAACAGTGCAAACAACAATGTGCTTTTGATCGGAAGGAGGAAGGAAGAAGAAAGGTGTGTTCTATTTATGTTTTGGTGTCTTCCTGAAATTAAATGAAATACCAAACAAGCTAGAAATTATAATTGATACAGTGGTAAGATATGATTATTTTTGGGTCCTGAAAGCAGATAGTTAGATGAAAGGGTAAGAATAGTGAAAATAGTGAATTTTCTCCTTGTTTGCATCATATGTGGATTCATGTCAATCAATCAGGATTACTGTACCTTACAAATTTCAATCCTGGCATGGTCGTACACACCTATAGTTCCAGCAACTTAGGATGCTGAGGCAGGAAGCTCACAGTTCAAGACCAGCCTGGGTAACTTAGTGAGACCTCTATCTCAAAAATAATAAGAAAAAATAATTCTGTGGTGGCTATTTTCCACTATTTGGTTGTCCCCCATATGATTTCTGAGACATTGTCATTGAGTAAATCTTTTCACCTATTTACCTTTTGCTGGTTACTTGAAGTTGCTGGTGTGAAAAAAATACCTGATGGCACATTAGCACATAATATTCAAAGTTAGTCTACTGCCTTTTGATATGGGCTCATATTTGAAACCATTGTTTGTTTTTCTCTACCTACAGTGACTTAATAATTATGTGTATGCATGTGGCATTCTTCTGCTGATCAGCATTCACACAGGCCTCCTGTTGTCTATCAGTTTCAGTTGACTTGGAGGATGATTGTCTCTTTGAGGGGCTTCCCCAGGTCCCCCCACAGCAATGTATGTACCTTAGTTGTAAGACATGTCCCTCCAGCACTTCTCGTGTGAAAAACAGAAGACAGAAACTATTTTATAGGTTTTGTCTTAATTTTAGAAAGAACTCTCCCTCCCCGTTGACTCACGTAACAATTGATTCTCATTATTTGCAGTAGTTAACATTCTTTAAAGTTGTCAGGAACACTGAATTGGTGAAAACTGGACTGTAGTTCTTAAGGGAGATACAGGATTATGTTCCTATGTCTAGTCATAACATGTTGGACAGTCTCACAGTACATAATCTTATTTTGTTTACCCTTGGAGACGCTTTATTGCATAAATAGATGACTGATTAATTTAATTGAACTCATTACCAACAGTGCTAATGATGCCTGAATAAAGTTTATCTAAAAACACGTAGTTTTTCATAACGCACATCACAGCCTTCTTGAGCATAGGAACACCATGTCAGCACTAGTATTTGGAATTGTTAGAACAAAATCGCAAATAGAGCACAAAAACTTGAAAAATACAGCACTAGTGAAAAGGACAGTTTATAGTATATAATCTAGAACAAGAAGTAGAATGTCACCTGCTTTTACTGGGAAATGTGTATTGTCTGGTGGCACACTTTTCAGTGCTATGTACCTGCTGTGTATGTATGACTACAGATATACTGCAAGTATTGTATTGGGGATTACAGATAAATTTTAGCAAAACAGCAAATCTGCAAGTATGAAATCTGAAAATAATGAGAATCAATTATATTGTTCAAGCTCTCCTGTTTTTCTATAAATTCACAATTCTTAACTGTTGTGGGAAATCCTTTATCATTTTAATTATTACACAGTGACTCGTGACTCGAGTTCAGAATAGATTACTTGTAAGTATGTCAGGAATTTATACTGATTTTGTAGGAATAAGAAAAAAGTTAAAATGTCTCTTCAAAATGTAAAATGCCTCAAGACTAATGGAAGTTCATAACATCATCCTCACCAGTTTTATAATCTTTTAAACAAAGTTTGAGAAAAGTCTAATTTGGCTTCCATTTTGCAAAGATCTGTGAATGTATGTATTCACAGAATTTTGCACATATTTGTGAAATATAACTAGAAGTTGAGCAGTCTGTCTTACCTGGTTTCATTTGCAGACAGATAAAATACACTTAATACAAATATTTTCTTAAAAGGTTGATGGAAAGTTACTTTGCTGGCTGTGTACTTTATCATACAAGAGAGTTTTACAGAAGACAAAAGAACAAAGGAAGAGCCTTGGATCTTCACATTCAAATTCTTCATCCTCATCTCTTACGGAGAAAGACCAGCATCATTCTAAACACCATCACCACCATCATCATCATCACCATCGTCATAGCAGTAGCCATCACAAGTAAGTATGATGAAGTTAAGTTTTCTAAATTCCTTCCCAGCATTTTAGTGCTATATTAATGTTTACTTGCCAGTGTTAACTATGTGTTAGTCTAGTTTTAATTGATCACGGTAAGCTTCTTGAGTATCTTAAACTGTGTTACATACTATGCAATGTGTGAAATTATACATATGGAAAATGTTTAGCTGTTTATCATAATTATAAGGGTATGACATTTAGGGAGTCAGTATAAAATGATTGTACATGAAGTCAAAGTAGAAATACATCAGAGTTAAATACTTCAACTATTTCAGTTTCAAAAGCCTCTATTTTTTCCAGGGGGTTAATCGTTGGATTTTTACTCATGAAAATTATATTTATACCAGTTGTCATTAATAAGTTTTAATAAAAACAAATAAACCAGTGACTGGGAAAAATACATCTAATCTTCTTGGCGAATACATTGTAACATTACCATTTGTGACTTAGCAGAAAGAAGCCGTGTATGTGTGTGTATGTGTGTGTGTGTGTGTGTGTGTGGTGGGAGTTGGGGTATGAGGAATTGAACCTAGTGCTTTGTGTGTGCTAAGCATGAGCTCTACCACTCCACTGAGCTGCCTCCCTGTTACCTGTGAATACATTTTTTTTTTTAAACTAGGGATTGAACCCAGGGGTATTTTACTACTGAGCTATATCCCCAGTCCTTTTTATTTACTTACTTATTTTTTTGGCAGTTGTAGGTGAACAGATGCCTTTAATTTTTGTTTATTTTTATGTGGCACTAAGAATAGGAACCAAGTACTCTTGTCACTGAGCTACAGCCCCAGCCCTCCTTTTTATTTTTTTCTTTTAAGGCAGGGTCTTGCTAAGTTGCTTAGGATCTTGCTAAATCGTTGACGCTGCCCTTGAACTTGCCTCAGCCTCAGCTTCCTGCCTCAGCCTCCAGAGCTACTGAAATTACAGCTGTGTGCCACTGTGCCCACTTGTAGAAGCATTCTTAATTTGGGGGTCACCAAAGTGTGAGAAATATTTTAAACTAGTGGTACTTTGCTGTTTTTTAAAACAAACACAGTAGTAATCCTATCAAAATACAAATACTGCTTGATTTTTAAAAGTGACTTGGAGTAAGGAGAAAGTTATGTAGCAATAATATTTTAACTCTGTAGTATACTTTTTTAAAATGTGATTTTAGTTTCATGGAAAAATAATATTAAAATACAAATCAAATGCATAAACACAAACAGGAACAAGATGCATACCCATTTTCAAAAGAATTTATTGTTTTTTGCTTAATTTTACTATGAGTGTTTTTAATTTCAGATAGTTATTTGAAATATTACAGAAAACAGATATCCACCACATTTTAGAACACAGTAGTTCTGTCCAATTAAGATTTGGTTATAAACTGGAAAATTCTGAGGATTTATCAAGGCACTATGTTTACTTTTACCTTGTTGTATTTTCTAGGCATGGTAGTGGTTAGACAGCAATGCAGTGAATTCTAGTTTGGCACTTTTGAAGAAATTTTGTGATCATTCTATCCGAGTATCCTAAGGGACGAATGAATATGAAATGTCCTTGTTTTTGGTTCTTGCTTTAAGAAAAAATATGATGGGATAATTATATACCATAATGGCATCTGCTGAACTCACTCCAAAAACTCTTGCCAGAATCTCTTTTCCTTGTCATTTGTGGATAGATTTGACTTAGCATGATATGAAAGAATGCAATCAGAGTATATTTGAAAGATCAAATGAGGTGGCAGTAACCTAATCTTTGGAAAAGAATAGCAGATTTCTAAAGTAAAGGGGAAAAGAACAGTCTTCACTTTCAAATTTTCTTTTCTTTTGACTACTTAAGAAATACAAACACAGTCATTACTAGGTATCCCTGGCAGTTGGTTTCAAGTGCTCAGTTCCCTTATTTTAAAAGGTACAGTTTTTTCACATACCTCTGCATTTCTTTTCATGTACTTAAATCATCTCTAAATTATTTACAATACCAATGGAATGTGTTACATAAATAGTTGCTGTACTGTATTGTTCAGAAAATGAGAAATCTGCTCATTGAATGCAGACAACAACAGTCTTAACTACATTTTCTGTTCACAGTTAGTTGAATCCTCAGATGTGGAACCTGATGATACAGAGGGCCAACTCTTCCATTTTATATTTGATGGCCAAGGGACCGTTTTATGAACAGGCAGCCAGTTTTTAGGGGTAAATTGCAGAGATCAGAACAAATATGAGGAACATACATATTGGGATAGATGGTGATTGGTGTACAGGGACAGCGTGGTGGTGGTCGCAGCAGTTATGGTGCTAAGTTCAGTTTGGATTCAGGAATGGTCACCCTTCAGAAAACTAAGATGGGGGATCCAAGTGTTTCCAATAAATAATTTTAATGTGATTGTTCTCACTTCAGAATCTAATTAGTGCTATTAACTGATGTGTGATTATTTGGCTTCCTAGTGCTTATACTGTTAATGAAATACGTAAAAGAATTCCTCAGTAGAATTGCCGTTCATTGACACAAAAGAGTAACTCGGGTCTATAGAGTTACAGCTGTGATTTCCCCAACTTCCTATTTATTTAAAGGTGATTCTTAAGAACATGGGTTGTTTTTTACTTTGGCCTAAATATCATCTATAGCTAAAACAACAGTGTACTTTATACATGTGTAAACGCATACATATTTTTAGGTTGTATGTGCTAGCACTGTACTAAATGCTTCTGCCCTTGTAATAAATATATTATACCCATTTTACAGATGGGGGAACTGAGACTCAAGAATTTTGAATAACTTGCCCAATGCACCCAGCCTACGAGTTTTTATCTCTCTCAAATTTTATGGTATCTGGTTTGCAGGAGATACTGTATACATGTTGAGTGAATAAAGACATTAGTAAAGGATTGACTAAAGTGCAAGTGCAGAAGGAAAAAAACACAGGATTCATAATGAATCATAAATTATTAATATGGCAAAATGGAACTGACATTATAAGTCTAAGTAAAATAATTTTTTACTATATTGTTTTCAGCATGCCTTCTTTAGATTACTAACTAAAGAAAAATCTAAAGAGAGGATTCTCAGGAAAACTAGAAAAGTATCAAAGGAATTAAGATAGTTCCTCAACCAGCAAGATGCACTATTCTGAGCAAATTGAGTTCCTTGAAAGAGTCTCCATTTTGAATTATTAGAAAAATCTTAACTTTAAAGATGCAGATTTTGTGTATGAAATACTAAGGGCATCTGAAGTAATTATAGAACTCTGTTATAGTTTTTATGTTTATATGCCCCAACCCTTGGTATATTAGATGGAATTATGGAGCTCCTGATGAAAAAGAAAATTCAGTCTCTACCATTGTATGTTTTTAAAAATTTAATGTGGTTAGTAGTCATTTGATTAGTATTTATTCCATTAGAATATAATTTATTCAATATAGTATTAGCCTGAAAACTTAATTAAATATACCTTTCTCTGAACATAAGATTTATAGTGTTTTGTTTATGACATAATTTGATTCTATTGGAAAAGAATGTTATTAAATATGTATTAAATAAATGTTGTTATCAGATGTCATTTATGTGTTTTTCAGAATCAGCAGTCTAAGTCCAGAACAAGAGCAGGGACTGTGGAAACAGAGGTAAATATATTAACATATTTTCTGAAATATTTGAAATATATTCTTGTAAATGTGATATTCCTTTCACTGTCACTTAGACTTTAAAAGTATCAGTGTGGCTCCGTAATATTTTAGGGGAAGAAGAATAACTTATCAATTGATGCTTCTGCTCTTTTTATCTAATTATTCTTATTAATGTTTGGTTTCAGCCATAAATCCTCTGCAGCAATTCAGAATGAAACTCCAAAGAAAAAGCCCAAATTGGAATCTAAGCCATCTAATGGAGATAGGTAAAAATGAATTCCTTTAGTGCTGTAAAAATTTAACTCAGTTGAACAGTTATGGTTGATTGCCAGTTATTATTAGATAAAAGAATAGAAACATGTGTCTTCTACACTGACTTCTTCGAGTCACATAGAAGCGTAAACATCAGTTAAGAAAATTTTAATTTTGGCAATAAGAAAGTGGCACTAAACTATGTTGTTGTAGTTGGGAATGAATTTGGGTTTTAAAAAAAAGAAAACATTGACTAGAGAACATTATCTTAATTGTTCTTCAAAGAAACACAAATCTTGATTGTGGTATTTTAAAATTGACCTACTTAGAAAATGTTTAGATTTGAAATATTTTGAGTGTGACTTTGTTTTAGTTCATTAGCCAAAAGTTTGCTGATGTTACTGTACAAATTGGCTGCCTATTGCTTTACACTAGAAGTATTGACCCCCTAAAAGCTAATACTGAATTATATTTCTGCAGGTGTATGTAATGTGTGCCATTAGTAAGGTAATTTGCCAGTTGCATCCATTTCTGTCAGGTACATATTTTTTTGCATTAGCCTTAAGGATGTTTGTGGAATTGTCTAATTTATGCAATTTGAACACATGCTAATTTTTCTTCTACTTTATTTAACTGTGTTTTACCTTTTTTTTTTTTTAGTAGCTCTATAAATCAGTCAGCAGATAGTGGGGGAACAGACAATTTTGTCCTTATAAGTCAGCTGAAAGAAGAGGTGATGTCACTTAAGCGTCTCTTACAGCAAAGAGACCAGACCATTTTAGAAAAAGATAAAAAGGTAAGAATGTGGTTCACTGAAGCCTACTTAAGAATAATGTCTTGGGCTGGGATTATGGCTCAGTGGCAGAGCACTTGCCTAGCATGTGTGAACCCTGGGTTCAGATCTCAGCACTGCATATAAATAAATAAAAAAAAGAGGTCTATCAGTGACTAAAAAATTATTTAAAAAAAAAGAATAATTTCTTGACTATTGCTTGATAATTGTAAATTTTCCTAAATAATTTGGTAATATTTGTCATTCACCATTGTTATAAATTAGAATAGCCCAAGTTAGAATTTAAACCAGCTAATGAAGATAAGTAAAAATGATCTTTCAAAATTTTTGTGATTCTACAATTTAACTGAGAGCTAATTTGAGTAGTACTAATTTCACAACATTAGTTTTCACTAAGCATGTAATTTTAAAATAGGTCTAATAACCTAATAATTTGAAAATGTGATATGATTGGAATATTCTATGAGTTCCTATAATTTAAGAAAGTAATTGAATATACTGTAATATACACTGATGTGTTTTTATCAGCCCAGATCAAATAACTCTTGATTAGAAGTAATGGTAAGAGAATTTCCTGTGTGGTACTCACTTGTATTAGGTATCTAAGATCATTTTGTAGAGAGTATACTTACTGATACTTAGTTTCTTAGATAAATTAAGAGGATATCACATATGTTTTCTGTTTAGGGGAAAGAGAAATGTTAATAGAATTACACATTTAAGGTGGTCTTATGTCATGGTATTAGGATAATAGAGGGCAGGCATGGAGCAGAAAATGAATTTTGAAGATATTTAGCCATACTCAGGTTCAAACTCCAATTCTATCATTTTCTTTGTGACCTTGAACAGAATATTTCCTTTTAGGCCTTTTTTTTCTCATTTAAAAAATAAAACCATTGTTGGTACTCTCATGGAATGTTTGCAGTGATTAAATGAGTCTGCAAAGTGTGCACTATAGCTTGTCTAAGTCCTCATGGATGCCATTACTGATGTTTTGTCAACTTTGAGGATAGAACCTACTCTTGTACTTGTTTTGTTATCCCAGGGAATGTAGTTTAACCTATATTAAACAAATGTCTTATGCAGTAGGACATTAAAAACATTCCTTTTAAAAGTATAAGGCACGTTGGGTATGGTGGTGCACACATGTAATCCCAACAACTTGGAAGACTGAGGCAGGAGGATTGCAAGTTTGACACTAGCTTCAGCAACTTAGCAAGGCCCTAGCAAATTAGTGAATCCCTGTCTCAAAAAAGCTCACTGTAAAAATACCCCTGGGTTCAATCCCCAGTATTCCCCAAGAAAGATAACACATGATTATAAATTCATACATGAATTATTTATCTCTGAGACTTCATAGTAGCAAAACTTGAGCCTGAGCTGGCTTTTACTTCTGGCTTTCAACAACTTTTTAAATTCCATTTTCTCACCCTTTAATGGGATTGTGTATTTAAATACATTTGTACCTTTAAATTCAGTATAGGAAAATTATAGTTCTTTTTGATAGCATTTTTTAAAATTAATGCCTTTTTGGAAATACTTTCTATACACAAAATTTTAGAGAAACTTTATTGTACAAAGTCAAGTATATCTACATTAACCTTGAAAAAAGATGAAAATGCCAAATTTATTGCAAAATAGCGAAGATTCCAAAACCAAGTAATACTTGTGTAATACTGACTTATTTAGGTGTTTTTCCCTCCTCTAGTATAACTGTTCTGTGTTAGAGTAGTTGGTTGAAGTTGTTTTGATTTTTCTTAGTGTTCCTTATTAAAACAAAAATAAACAATACAGGATTTGAAATTAGAAGTGTTGTAAGAAAAATAATTATAAATCTAGAATAACTACATGTTTGTAACTTTTTCTTTTAAATCTAAGGCAAGTTATTTTTCTGAATTTCAGTTTTTCAGTGACTTCTAGAGCTAGACACTACTAGGTCATGAGGCTATAAAAAACAAATAGTACACAGTCTTTATATTACAGAAGTTTGTACACTGGAGGCAACTACAATGTAATGAATAGAATAATTATCTTAGTTGAGGGTGTGAACTGGCATTTCAGAATAGGAGTTCTGTAATATGGAAAATAGAGAATTTAGTTATTCTTTGAATTTGATAAAACAAGGGATTTTATTTGGAAAGATAAATGTCAGACATTACGACTTTGTTTTCACTGTTGTATATCTTCAGGCTTACTAGGTACAGGAAGAAAACAAAAAAAAATTAAATCTTGCATTGTGAAGAACATTTGAGAATAACCTGAAGCAGCTTCTACATATTTCTTATAAATTATGTAACAATTTGCTTTTTAATTGGATGAGATATTACATATTTGTGTCTGTTATTTATATTTATGAAAAATTTGTCATGCAGTCTTTGCTTCCTCAAGCCACTAATTTTTTTCTTATATTTGTCTAATTTAGCCTAAATATTTTGGTAATCATTTTTTCCTTCTCATTCTACATTAGTTGTATTTCTGCGCTTTGTTCTCCACTTTTGCTTCAAGTACAAATGTTACTATGGTGGTATTATGTACATAATCCTGTGCATAAATATACAAATAAAAAAATTTAAATTTAAAAAAAAATACAGCTCTTGATTAATATGACCATTCATTCCTCTTTATACTTACACATTGTGAAACTTTTTTCCTTTTACCATTGAAAGATTATTTTAATTCAAAACTAGTTTAAATGTTTACTTTTGCTTATACTAACATATGAAGTACATTTTAAATCAAATGCTTCTTAAGATATTAGCATAAAGTTTTTCTGTTAGCTTACCAGTAGTCTAGCTCTGTCCACTGAAGCCAGAAACAAAAATGGCAACTTAAGGTTAATAAAAGCAGATAGAATTCATCATTTCACAGAACAAATTCTAACTAAGTTATAAAACTCAGGAAAATGTTGTTAACATCTACTTTTAAAAAAACATGAGGAATATTTATATGTGTATGTGGGCAGATAAGACAGATATATATATATATGTATATCCCTGCCATATACATATATATATATGTATGTATCCCCTCTTTTATTCTTTCAGTTAACTGAACTAAAGGCAGACTTTCAGTACCAAGAGTCAAATTTGAGAACAAAAATGAACAGTATGGAAAAAGCTCACAAAGAAACTGTGGAACAGCTTCAGGTAAATGACATTATTTATATAAGTATCAGACAAGGAGGACTAAACTTTGATAGTAGCATTCATTGACTTAGATTGGTATTAGTATCTATTTTATGTATATGTGACTTTGTAAGTTTTAATCTTAACCCCTGTAAAAGTTATTGTTTGAAATCACTCAAAAGGTGAGTCAGTTTATTAATCCTGAAAACTTTTGTGTTAACTTCAAATGGAGTTTTCAGAAGAGGTTATAATTGGGATATGTTGATCATTGGACTAAAAGCAAGAAACCACATTCATGAAATTAATGAAACTAACACGAAAATAAGGTTTTAAGTTGCATTCTTTTTTCCTGTTTCCCTCTAGATAATAGAAAGGGAAGTTGATATAGAAAAATCAGTTCTCAAGGACCTTGAGTGAAGGAAATTTATGCTGTGTGTGATGATGGAAGTCAAGAGAGTGTCCTTAATCTGTGTACTTTGCAAAGTGCCAAACAGTGACTCCTCTATGCCAACAGCTAGTCATCTACCTCAGTCTCATAGTGTGGCAAAGTACAGTAGGCAGAATTTAAATAAAGAGAATAGCTGGTAAATCAAAGAATCATAGTAGTAAAGCCAGTAGAACCTGATGTCTGGCATTCAGGAATGGTGAGCATCCAACTTGTGATTGTTCCCTTAGTATAGCTTTAGTCTTACCTATGTTTCATACGTTTAGAAATGAAACCACACTTAGTTAACTATGTGTTCTCCGATTTATATATTCTGATATTTGTAGAACTAATTTATTAGTAACAGTTTTAAGGTTAAGAAAGTAAGTCTTAAAAGCATAGATGAGGCTAGCACACAGACTTCAGATTAATGGAAGAGTACACCTTTGAAATGAAGGAATTAATACCTACTTATTTTTGTTTTAATATTTTAATATCAAGAGATATTTGCTATTTCTGTCTTGTGGTCTAGTACTTGTCAAACATCTTTGCAAGTAGCTTAAATGGAGTAGAATTTAGGTACCTGTTGAAATTCTAGATACAGCTTATTTGGTTTTAAACCTGATTTTACTATTAAAGATTTTAAATAGGAACCTCATGAACCTGGAACATCGTAGGCATTCAAATTATTTGTTGAATGATGATTTATGGAAATGTCCTTCTGTCCTGAGAAATTGCCCACACCATATATTGAACTTCTTGTACATTAATTATTGTTTTTCACCCACCATCCAGTATTTTTAGTTTTATGATATTCATGCTTATTATTAATGCTGAATGATTACATGAAATATAATCTTCAACTGGATGATCTCTGATTTAATGCACTATAACCAAAGCTCTGAAGTAAATCCAGAATGAAATAACTGTGTAACTGTGAGCAGTAGTTAAGTATGGTTTAACTTAGTACTCCCCACTGTTAAAAAGATCATTAAAAAAAAAAAAAAAACAAAAAAAAACCATAGTTGTAAGCATAAGAAAACCCTCTTTGCTTCAGCCTGATTGCTGCCAGATGTTTGGTAGCTGAATTTTCATATGATATGGGAGTAGTTGATATTTGTATAGAATTAGGATGTTTCAACATGATTTTACATGTGTTGTTTTATTTGCTTCTTAATTAAGTGATATACTCATATTTTAGATGAAACTGTGTTTACATAATTAGTAGGTATAATGACATAGAAACTTACATCTTCTACCTTTTTACCTGTTCTTCATTGGCTCTCACTACCCAAGTTACTCAGGTTTTCTATTTCATCCTCATCTTCCCTGTACCTTTTGAGTTATTGCTAGAGACATTCTGTCGGAGCTAAGTGCCATCTTTTTACCCCACTCCCTTTAGCAACCAGTGTACTAGTAGGATTCACTACTGAGGTGAGTAAACAGTTTTTTTTTTTAATCTTTTTGTGATAAGGAATCGAATTCTGTAATATAAAATTTATCTTTCTCTAATAGCTCACAAAATATTTTTAACTATCAAACCTGAATATAACCCCAAAAATTGTGTGAAATAGTCCTTACAAACCAAGAATACCAAGTAAAATCTGTGTTAATTTAGTACTTGAGTGGCTAAAAGGGCAAAGGAACCATTTGAATGCCTACTATGTACTGGTCATTTTATTAGGCTGTTTTATATGTTTGACTAGTTCTTTTGACTAATTTTGAAGTGGGTAGTTGAGTTTCTGTGTTACAAATGAGACGTTATACTCCAGGTTACTTAGTAGGTTAGTGACAGAGCCAGAATTTAAAGTGGGATCTGTGTAATTCTTAATTTCAATCTTGTTTCCTTTAGGCAAACATTTAACTTGCTTTAAGAGTTTCTAAATAGTTTCATTGACTTTGGCAGAGTGCATAATAAAGAAGAGTTTTTAGGATAAAACATTTAAAAGCATAAGGATTTATGTTTTAATATACTCTAATTAGAGTAAGAGATGCACCGTTTATCCTAAAGGCTTTTTCTTATATAGTTTATCAACAAATATGTTTATTAGTAATGTGACTTGGGCATCTAATTATATAAATGCAGATTGAAAATTGGCAGCTAAATCATTAATAGAAAAAAGTGCTTACAAGATCTAATTTTTGATTTCTTGTAGTTAGAATATAAAAATTATAAATTCTTTTTAAAATTTCAATGTGATTCAGAAAAGAATTTGGAGACTCATTTTTTAGCCATTTGGTATATTAGTATAAACATTTTTATATAAATGTATCTTGCAGAGATCTGGTAGAGACCTCTTTGTAGACGTAGCCCTTCATTACTTTTAATTTTTTAAATTTCTGTTTAACTTTCCTATTTTCAACCAGTAGGTCTATTATAGTTATGAATTAAATAATATGTAGCTAACAGTGAAAAATTTTAAACTACCACATTGACTATAAATATTCTGCTGAATAATAAATTGAATGAATGTGAGTGTGCTACTTGATTTTCTTCAACTCCCAAGCATTCTTGCTCCATTTGTGGTTGTTTTTCAGGCTGTTTAGTTTTAAAGGGAAAATAAAACTCCTGTTAAATTTTGATGATTTTCTAGATTTGAAGTTAACATTGAATTTGAATGAAAAGTTATTATCATCTTACTTATTTAATAACTACTGAATAGGAATACCTCATTCATCATGCAGCCAAACATAAAAGATGATTTGATTGCACATGTAAGAGAGCACTGAGAATACTTGCATTTGGGAGATCATACTTGGGAAGAGTTTGGAGACAGCCAGGGAGTAGAAATACAAAGCCTAAAAAAGGTTGATATTTCATGAAGCTACTTTAGGTTGGAATATAGAGAAGGCAGAGTATTATCTGGCCATACAAAAGCTAAAAATTAAAGTAGAAAATGAAGCACTAAGTTTAAAAGAAGCCTGTCTAAATAGAAAAATTTAAAACTGTGAGTTTAAGTGGTTTTCAAACAGCCAGAGGAAATCTTTTTAAACTTTTGTTATTTTAGGGCAGAGCTTAGGTTCTAAACCATTTTTATCACTGTTCATATTTTGACTCAAAAACTTGGCAAATGCTTGATTATTAATATATTTGTACATACTACGGATTCTTATCAGAATTTCCAAAGTCAGGAAACTGCATAGAGTGTCAGAGGCAGTCAAAATATGAAAATATTTACTAAAGTACCTACTTAGGCAGTCCTCCTTACTAAACACTAGTGATCCCCTAGCAATGATGGATGGGACATTTTATAATGCAGTGCGAATTCAGTTCAGGTGGTTGGCAAAGAGAAATTTTGATCTTGGTGAAAAAAAAAATTAGTCTTTATTGAAATTAAAAGCACTAATGATATGAAATTGCTTAGATCCTACCAAGCCAGTGCCAGATGACTATATGGCAATTAAAGAAACATAAGATCAGAAAGAGTGGTTCTATTGTGTACTTAAACAAGAGAGAGGCCCTTGATGAAGTTATAAAGGGGATAATTTTTACAACAGTTGCTTAGGCAGGTTTTACAAGATGGTAGAAATCAAATGAAAGAACTCATACAACTTGCTGAGAAATATTTCTCCAAAATCAACACTTGGTTCATCCTTTGATTTTTATTAATTATAAAACAGCTTATTTATAATTTTTATGTTATATTTTTCAATAAAGGACCAATTTTTTCGCCTATTTAAAATTTGAACCTTTTAAGTGTACTCATTTTGTTGCCTTTTTTGTGACCAACTGTATCTTTGGGCAAAAATTATTTTAATACTGACACTTAACCAAAGTATCTGTTAACCCAATCTAGATTTTTACTTCTACCTCTTTAATCTTAAAAAGAAGAACCTAAATACACCAACTCTTTCATTTGATATGTTAGTATTTTTATAAATATTTTATTATATAAATGAACAGTATTCTTCAAGCATGACTTAATAATATTTCATACTTTTTAAATCTTGAATTTTTGTCTCTCACAGGCCAAAAACAGAGAACTACTCAAACAGGTTGCAGCATTGTCCAAGGGTAAAAAGTTTGACAAAAGTGGAAGCATACTAACATCTCCTTGAAAAAGTTATTTATTTAGTGTTTCTGCTTATAGTGTAAATTTGGGAGAAAAAATTCTGTGAAGCCCTTAAATTCTGTGTTGTGGAAAAATATTTTTGCACACCAAATGAATTGGCGTGTTTCCTATTCACTTTTGTAATTGATATACAGCATTTTTTAAGTTGTAAAACATTCAAATAAAACTTCAACTGGTTTGAAGTAACTTTCTAATTATTTGATATCCAGGAAATTTTTGCCAGCAATAGTATTAAACAGTTGTAAAGGAGTGCATGAGTAGTGCTCTTTCTAAAATGAAACATGCAATAATAGAGGTAGGTAAGGTTTTAGGAAGTCAAAGAGCAGGGTTTTTGGGGTTTTTGTTTAACACTATGCTAATTTCAGAAAAAAATAGTTTCAGTTTAGAAATACAACAACTTTTAAACAAGGATAATGGGGAACACTTTTTTTTGGAATTGTATTTTTACTTTGCATCTACACAAATTTAGGTGAGAATCATGGTGCTTTTTTATTAAATGAACTTCAGAGTATATGTAAATATGTTTTTAAAAGTTACATCATTAACATCAATTAGTAACCTAGCATTTTCATTATTGGTATAGGATTAATGTTTATTGTACAGTATCCAAGGTAAAATGTGTTTTTGTTTTGTAAAAACTACTGTAGATTTTTACTTACAAGTGCCTTTTTGCCACCTAATGTTTTTATTTATAGGAATGCCGATATTTTGTACATACAATTTGTTTTAAAATCATGTTCAATAAACGTTTGTATATAAATATATATGTATAGAAGCCTATTTCAAAAAGAAATAAAAGTTGCTAATAACGTTTGAGGTTGCATTAAAGAACTAACTGATAATACATATAGACTTTAGGTGATTTATGGTTGGTTTTCTATGTGATAAGGGAAGGTGTTGGTCACTGAATTCATTTAATTATGTTGAAGTATTTCCCTAAAGATTTAATTTTAAATCATTTCTGATAGAGCGTTTTTATTTTTTATGTTATGTGGCTTCATGTTCATAGTTTGTGAATTACTTGTTTTGCTTTTTTTATATATATATGTGTGTGTGTGTGTGTGTGTGTGTGTGTGTGTGTATATATATATATATATTTAAATTTCTTTAAAGTTTATGTTTCTGCAGTGGTCCATATATCTGCTTTCCCCATAACTTGTGGTTATCTAAGTTAATATTTATGTGCTCAATACTTATTTTGTAAACTTAATGCAAATCTGGGAAATTAAATAACTTTATAATCTAATCTGTGCTTACCTTTGAATAAATTGAGTCTAATGTTCAGGCACTATTTATAAGTAAATTGTCTCAAAGTCTTCAAAATTGCCTACAAAAGGTTAAGATAATGTGGGGTAGCTTATATGAAGTTATTGACTAATATTCTGATCTAGTTGTTTTCAGTCTGTAGTGGGAATTGATCTACTTAATATCAGTTCAAATTTTTAGTTCAATACTAAAACCTCAGGCTTTGTTAGATACACTGTATAGAGTGAAAGAGTTAGTTCTCTTAGGAATTTATGGACAAAGATAAATTTCTAGTAAATTTTAAATTGATCTGTTTTGAAGGTTTGGTTTTTAAATGTTGATTATGAATTCCATATCAAATTGGCTTTCTTAATGTTATTATAGCAATTCTTTTTAACATCATTCTTGTTTCAGTGGATTATTCTGTACTTGCTCATTGATAACGTATCTTTGTCCAATTTGGAAAAACATAATTTAGGGTAATTTTCAAGAAATAGTAAATGATTGAATCAGCCATATTTGGAAAAATTAAGCTGGTTTTTTAAAATGAGACCTTCATGTAGTAATCTTAAATTTAGTATTCTCAACCATGGTAGATACTGCCTTAACATGAGTTTTAATGTCTGCAATATTTGCTGAATTCATAAGGTGGTCACTACCTTTCTTTAAAAATTGTAATGTTTTATATTCTGGTTTCATAGCCATTTGTCAATCCACAGTGATCATTATGATTCTACAATAAACTGTATGATGGTTCTTATACCTTCTTGGAAATGCTACACAAGAAAATCGCCCATCTCCCATTAGCTGAAGTTAAAATAGAAAATCAGTTTAAATAATTAAGCTTTGTAAATTTCAAGGCTAAAACCATTTAGGGGCTTCACAGTTTTTAATCCTAATTAAATACCTTCTCTATTTCATGACCTTATTTTCTAATTTAAACTTTTTGCAATTGTATAAACTAGTAATTGAGTCCCAGTCCTATCTGTAGTGTATTGACATAATGAGCTGATATTCCTTAAATGTGGACCTGTAAGGAGATACTATGGTGTGCTGTATTGTGCTTCTAGCCTGTTTTCCACAATTAATTAGCATTTACCAGTGAGGGTCATTTTGGCTCAAGTAATTTGTGTATTAATAGCCTGTGAATATTGCAGTCCTTTTTAGATGGTATTGGTCTAAATAAGCATTCAGCAGTGAACCTGTTAAACTGTTCACATGTATAGACTATTGAAATACTGTACTTGTACACATCTGACTGTTGACATTTTGTACTTTTTTCTAAATCCAATATTTCACAATAAAAACTTGTCAAAAGTTGTATGTATTAATTTTCTATTTCTGTTGTAACATTACCACACATTTTGTGGCTGAAAACAACAAAACTAATTATTTTACAGTACTAGAGGCCATAAATCTAAAACTGGTCTCACTAGATTAAAAGCAGTGTGTTGGCAGGACTGGTTTCTTCTGGAGGTTCTAAGGGAGAATGTGTTCTTTTGCCTTTTCCAACTTTTAGAACTGCTTCCCTTGCAGTCTGTGAGCTGTTGACTTCTTCTGTCTTCAAAACCAGAAGTGTAACATTCGGAATCTCTCTGCCACCATCATCATATAGCTTTCCCTCTCTTCCTTTTTATAAGGACCATAAAGGACATCATTGGGTCCACCTGAATGAACAGGATCATCTCTCCATCTCAGTTCCTTAATATGGTCATATGTGCAGAGTCCCTCTTGTCCTGTAAGGTACCATATTCACAGGTTCCAAGGACATTCAGCATGCACTTCTTCAGGGACCATTACTGACCCTACCATTGACAACATCCCCCCACTACCTTTTCCCATTTTAAAATCTCAAAACAACAGATATGTGAGAAATGGTTCAGGCCAAGCCTTAATTAGAAATCTTTTTCCTATCTATTCAGTCCACTTTAGTACAAGCTATTTGGTGTTTTTTTTTTTTAAATTGAGCTATTCTTTTTAGATATACATGACAGTATAATGTATTTTGACATAACATACATGGAATATAACTTCCTATTTTTGTGGTTGTACATGATGTGGAGTTACATTGGTGTATATTCATATATGAACATAGGAAAGTTGTGTGTGATTCATTCACTGTCTTTCCTATTCCCATTCTCCCCTTCCCTTTATTCCCCTTTGTCTAATCCAGTGAACTTCTGTACCCCTTTCCCCTTGTTGTGTATTAGCATCTGCGTATCAGAGGGAGAATTCAGCCTTTGGTTTAGGGGGATTGACTTATTTCACTTAGCATGATAGTATCCAGTTCCATTCATTTTCCGGCAAATGCCATAATTTCAGTCTTCTTTTGGCTGAGTAATATTACATTGTGTAAATGTACCACATTTTCTTTATCCATCTGTTGAAAGGTACTTATATTGGTTCCATAGGTTGGCTATTGTGAATTGAGCTGCTATAAACATTGATGTTGCTTCGTCACTATAGTATGTTGATATTAAGTCTTGGGTATATGCTGAGGAGTGTGATAACTGGATCCAACGGTGGTAACATTTCAAGTTTTCTGAGAACTCTGTACTGCTTTCCAGGGTGATTACACCAATTTGCAGTCCCTCCAGCAATGTATGAGTGTACCCTTTTCCCCATATCCTTGCCAGTATTTATTACTTGTATTCTTGGTAATTGCCATTCTGACTGGAGTGAGATGAAATCTCAGTGTTTTCATTTGCATTCTCTAATTGCTAGTGATGATGAATATTTTTCATTTGTTGACCAGTCATATTTGAGCTATTATTTCAAATAACAGAGAAAGCTAACTATAGTGTGTGTTTGTTTAAGCTTTGGAAAATACCTAAGTACCATGCCAGGCTGCTTAATGGGATTAAAAATTGAAGACATGACTAAGTAACATATACCAATTGGGAAGACAATATGCATGAAAAATCCATAACTTAGGTATTATATATTATAATAAAAAGCTAATGACTTTTAGAAAGGACATTCCAAGAATCATGGGAAAAGTACTAATTTGTTTCTTAAACTTTAGTATATATGAGTTACCTAGAGGGTTTGTTAAACATATATTGTTGGGGTTCATCTCCAGTTTCTGATTTGGTAGGTCTGGTGTGGGACCCAGGAATTTGCATTTCTAAGTTCTCAGTGCTGATGCTTTTGGAACAGGTGCTACTCTTTTTAGAATCAGTGCTGTAAGAAAAGATAAGGGTGGTAAAAGTTGGTTTAAGGAATAATGGGTGGAAGACATTGTAGGAAGAATTATGGCATGAACTTGGAAAAGTTATTTGGAGCCCTATTTAAAATGCAGTTTGGGCAGAAAGACCACTAAATTTTTTAAATTTTTTATTAATTTTTTATTTTTTTAAAGACTGCATTTTGATTCATTGTACACAAATGGGGTTTTAAATTTTTTAAAAGGAAGCAATGTGTGACCATGTAATTTATAATTTTGTACTTTTTAAGAAAACTAGGAATAATTTTCTCCAACTCTCTGATGTTATAGCCCCCCCCCCAAAAAAAAAAGCAGGGACCTATAAATGGCTTATATATTGACCTTTAATAACATCCCATTTTCCAAAAAAATTCAAGGTTGTTTGACTTAAGTGTTTTGTATGTAGCAAGTTTTCTGCACACATGTATCATTTTTAAGGAGGTATGTATATACTCATCATGTCAGACATAGCTAAGAATTTGAGAATAATCAGAAAAAGCAATTGGATATGACAAGATTATAAGCAGAGAAAAATCTCACTTCTCAATAGTGCATTGACATACAAAGTACAGATTTTTTTTAATTGAGAAGCAACTAAAAAAGGCCCAGTAGTTTAATACTGGTATGACAGACTGTGGAACTTGGTGCTGGTCACCTCTTCTCAAGAAAACTATGATCTGAGAAACACAATTTGGTTTGGAGACTGGATTCTTGCATTCTAAAATCAAAAGCAACAATCCTACAGAAAACTGGGTCAGAGAAATATGAATAGACATTTCATAGGAAAAGAGCAAATAATTCTTAAGCATATCAAAAGATGCTGAACCTCATTCATAATAATGAAAGTAGAGTTACATTTCTCATCTACAGATGCAAAATCCCAAGTTTGACAACATTATTGACTAGGTTGTGGGAAAATAGACCCTTGTGTACATTGTGAATGGTCATAGAAGAAAGGTCCCTGTGAAGGTAGATATTGTTATTAACTGATGGAATTACAGATCCATTTATACTCTGACCTGGTAATCCAATTTATAGGAATCTCTTAAATATACACCTGGAAAAAAAGACATGCTCAAAGCTATTACAAAATTATTTGTAATAGCAAAAATCAGAAAACAATAAAAATAATTAGGGAATTGGTTTAAAACTATGAGATAGCCACACAGTGGATACTGTGGTGCTAAGAACAAGTCAGCTACTATTCCATACTATATTCTTAATTAGTGTGTTAAGCATGTTACTGTTTAAGAAGAGTTAGGACACATACTACCATACATGCCAAAGTATCTGCCTATATTTTTTAGGAGTTGAAGGATTAATCATTTTTTGAAAAAATGGTTACTAATAAGGGTGGGAAGAAATAAGTTGCAAGAGGGGAGAAGCTGGATTTCTTTGTATTTACCCATATTTGTTGATTTGATTTTGGAGTCCTTTACATATTTTACAGTATTATAAAATGAAATAATCTCTTTTTAAAAAGCAAATGTGCCTAAATGTGTATCCAGTTGGTACACCAGATGATAATTATTTTAAGTGATACAAATTTCAATAATTTGTACCTCTTTAGTGGGATATACCCTAAGGGGAAAGAAAAACATACACAAAAATCATCAATCTCTTGGCAGTAATCTTATTGTTGGTGGCACTGTTAGTATTGTTATTCTAAGATAGTGTGGAGTAGAATATTGTGGGATAAATGAAGTGAGTAATTACGTGATATAATTCCATTTGTTACAACAGTCTAGTATTTTTGACTAGAGGGAAAGGAGAGACAAGTAAAATCTGTAAGGTCCTATTTTTAATTAGAATTATCAATATAAACTCAAGCTATTTTATCTAAGAAAAAATAGACATTCAGTATGAAATGTATGAAGAAGAACCTGCAACCTCTTGTCATACCAAATAGCAAGAAAAGTACAAGGATTATTTTTGTATGCTTTCAAAAGGACTATTTTAGTCAGCTATTTCACTGCTGTGACTAAATGACCTGACCAGCACAACTGTAAAGGAGGAAAGGTTTATTTTGAGGGCTCAGGGTTTCAGAGGTGTTAGTTCATAGAAGGCCAGCTCCATTCCACAGGGCTCAATGTGAGGCTGAACATCCTGGCAGGAGAGGGTAGTGGAGGAAGCACTCACCAAATATATATACACACACACACACACACACACACACACACACACACACACATGCCCCAATTCTACTTCCTCCAGCCACACCCCCTGCCTTCACTTACCGCTCAGTTACTCTCATCAGGGAATAATCCACTGATTAGGTTAAGACTCTCAAAACCTAATCATTTCTTCTCTGAACCTTCTTAAACCGTCTCACATGTGAGCTTCTGGAGGACACCGCACATCCAAACCGTAACAAGAACAGATGAGCTGATTTAAATGTAGTACAATGTGAACAATAATATAGAAAATAACAGCAGCCGCGGTGCAGGTGCAGTGGCACACACCTGTAATCCCAGCAGGTCCAGAGGCTAAGGCAGGAGGTTTGAGAGTACTCAATTTGAAAACCCCTACTTAGTCCTGTTGAGCTGCTATAACCAAATACCTTAGATTGGGTCTCTCAAAGGACAAATTTATTTCTCACAGTTCCATAGGCTAAATCCAAGATCAAGGCATTGGCAGATGCCATGCCTCCTCACATGGTAGAAAGGACAAGGAAGCTCTCTGTTCCTTTTTTATAAGGCACAAGATCATTCATTATGGAGGATCCCTCATTATCCCATCCCTCCCAAAGATCTCATTTCCAAAACCATCACCTCGGTGACTAGGATTCAACATGAATTTTGAAGAGACAAAAACACATCTACATTATGTACAACTATAGAAATGATAGCTTGTACTCCATTTGTGTACATTGAATCAAAATGCAGTCTGTAAATATAAGAAAAAAGTAAAAGACCATACCACCTACTCTACTCAAAATGCTAAAATGGATTTTTATATCAGCCTCTTATTAGCCTAAAAGGCCTTGACTTTAACGTAAATTTTTATACCATGCTACAGCTTATACTTGGTTAATCAGTGAAGGTAGGTATTCTCCCCACCTTTTTGGTAATAAATTCTGTACACATTAAGAGGAAATGAAAAAATTTCGACAGATTTTATCCTTTTTGTTAGAATTACTATGGATGTCCACAAGGGGGAGCACTTTACTGCTAAATAATATCAAGTATGCAATATATTCATTTGCAACTCTGTGGCCATAAGAGTCACTCTAACAAGAGCAAGCACAATTAGTCTTTGTGACTGAACGACTTGTTGCATGTGGTAACCCATTTTCAGAAGCAGTTGGTTTTGCACAATTCTAGTGTATTTTTTTTTATAAGAACCAACCAATTTGCTCAATAAAAGTTTTAAAATATAATTTTGTCTTTGGACAGATTGTTTTTGAATTCGGAAGTACTATTTTTAAAAAAAGCTCTGGGAGGCAGGAGGTGAAGGAAAGGGGAAATACTGGAGAACAATATTGACCAAATTACATAGCAATAAATCCCACTATTATACATAATTGTTTCAATAAAAAATATGGGGGGAGTTCCTTTAAGAATATCAGTATTAAATTTTTTTGCATATATTTTCCCCTACTAAATATAGTCCTACTGATACACTGAGTACAACATTTATTTGGTCCCTCCATCTATCTCTGATGAAGTTACTGCACTTGATATACTCAAGGGCAACATACTGGGTTAGGGAATCAGCAGTAAGTCAGAAGCCAACTGTCGCAGACAAAGTCATTGTCTCCTAGAGAAACTTGACATGGACGCTGCATTGTTAAGCTTTTCTATGTCAGTGCATCCCTGAAGGCCTGGGGCTATATACTCAGCCTGTGCAACCATGCATCCTCACTGAGGCTTAGAGTACTCATTGGGCTAGAAATGGTGTGCTTTGAACCAAGCTGTTGCATGTATTAGATAGTCCTAAATGATCTTTTCTTTATAGATTTTGCTCATTTTTGCACATTTCAGGTGGTTTGAATTTTTCTTTGTGAGAGTTGTTAGGCCTCCCTTATTATTAATGTACATTGTCTACTGGGAAATCAGGAACTCATATGGGCTGGGTCATTCAGCTTCTGTTCTGATCTCCTTTTTTCATAGTGTTCATTTTCAATGCGGCTAGAAAAATTGCTTCTTCCTTGTCGATGTGAGAACCAAATGAACTGCTTCTATCCAGGAAATAGTTTATAAATCTTATTTTTTGGATAAAATCGTTAACTCTGTGTGTGTGTGTGTGTGTGTGTGTGTGTGTGTATGGGTGTGTGAATGGTCATTACTGAAACACTGGGCCAAATATTTTACATGAATTAACATTCTGGATAATAAACCTGGAATGTTGTAACTTATTCATGTACAGTTTAGAAGATTCCTGAAAAGTAATGAGTAAAACTAGAAATAATGATGGTGTGAGAAGGTAACCTGAGAAACCTAGAGAGTAACTGGAAATAAAAATCTGGAGCATTGGCATAGAGGAAGTTCAGGTATAAATCTATAAACACCAGAAACCAACACAAAAGATTTTCAAACAAGTCTAAGACTGAGGTTGTAGCAATAACCATTTTTCAGCTGGATGCTTTTATTGATAAATTATGTTATTCAGCTTTCAGTTATTGTTACAAACACCTGAGATAACCAACTTACAAGGGTTATTTTGGCTCATGGTTTCAGAGGTTCTGCTTCTCGAATTATTGACCATGTTGTTTTGGGGCTGGGAGGGAACCTGATGATGGCAATATGAGGTAGAACAAAACTGCTCACCTCAAGGCCAGAGAGCAAAAAAGAAAGAAAGAGGAAGAGACCAGGGTCCCACAATTCCCTCCACGGCCACTCACCCAATGTCCTGAAGACCTCCCAGTAGGCTCCACCTCTTACTTTCCATTACTTTCCAGCAGGGGACCAAACCTTTAACATATGGACCTCTAGGGGACATTCAAGATGCACACTAGAGAATAAACCAGTCAAAACCAATAACCAGTGAATATATAAAATGAGACCTGCATTCTTATTACTTTACATCATTTTTAAATTGTCTTAAGTTATTTTATTATTATGAAGGATTGAGAATAACTGTAGGAATTCATATACTTCTTTTAGTAATAATTTCCAAGTACTTCACAAAAGGAATAAAAGGCCTTTACTATACCATTTTCTTTACATCACCTTGTGATTTTCTTCATGCAACAGTGCTAAGCAAACAGGAGCCACGGTGCAGGCTTCTGCTGTCATCGTTGCCTGCCCCATAAGGCGAGCCCAAAATTGCTGACCACCTGTGTCAGTGTGGTGGCCCATTTCCTAGACTATAAGTGTCTGCAGAGTAGAGGGAGAAGAGGATATCTATTCGTCAGCATTTAGTCTTTCCTTTGGGTAAGTACATGAGGACTTGAGGATATAAATTGTTTCTCAAACACAGAGTATACATATTTTTTGGTGTTTTCAAAATAGCTATGTTCTTTATCCACCCAAATCAATGTAGTAGGGTAAAAAAATCTTTCAGAACCTTCAAAAAGGTATGCAAAACAAACATTCGTCTGGGTGCAGTGGCACAGCCACTCCTGCAATCCCAGGAGGCCGAGGCAGGAGGATTCGGGTTCAAGGCCAACCTCAGCAACTTAGCAAGGTCCTAACCAAATTAGTGAGACACTGTCTCTAAATAAAATGTAAAAAGGGACTGAGCATTTGGCTCATTTGTTAATCACTCTTGGGTTCAACTACGGGTACCAATAAAATTTTTTTTGGATTAGGAATAGGACTGTGAACTCAGCTTGTATATATAGATTGTTTATAGTAGGATATAAAATTGAGAAGCATGATTGAGATAAGATACAATGGAAATGAGATCCCAAAGTGAAATGGGCCACCCTTGGGGACTTGCATAAAGAAGTCCTGAAAACCCAGGACATAATTCTTAAATTCTTTGCCAGCACTAAGTGTCTGAAAAGCTTAGGGAGGTACCTAGGAGATTTATTTGGAGGCAGCTAATCTGTAAACCCTCCATTTCCATTGTTTTGGGATTGTTACCCCATCAAAAGAAAAGATCTTCATAAATTCACTTGAAGAGCTTAATATGTTCCCTGCCATTAAGTGGACAAAATGGACTAGGGTCTGACTGCCTCCTGGAAATCTAAAATCGGGCACTCAGGGCTGGCTAGCCACTCCAACGTTATCCACAAATGAGATGCCACTACCTTGGGATCAACTTCCATTCCAAGAGATTGGTGGGTAAAGGGTATGTGAGTAGAGTTTCCAAGGGTAGGAAATGTGATATAGCTGCCTTAGACTTGTGCTAGATTTTGCCCAAGAAAATTGCTTTGAGTGGGTGGGAATGAGCTGTGAGGCAATTCTGGCAGAATATCTTTATTAAATAGCATAAAGAAAATCTGGGCTTTCAGGGAAGGAAAGAGACACAGGAGCACATCTTGCCAGTGACGTGGGACGAAAGTACAGTAAGAGGTTCCTAGTTTTTGGAGGGAGATCTCAAGGGAACTTACAGAATCACTGGCTCTGCAGCAACCATCTGTCCACTGCGGGAAAAGGAATTCAGTCTACAATGATTGAATCCAGAGTGATGCCCTCTAACTCCCATTCTTATGTGTATGCTGTTGCCTCTCCGGGCTTGGGTACAAGCTGGGCCAGAAACACAGCAAGCTGGAGAAGATATGCTAACTGGGGAAGAGAAGGACCATGACCTCTCTACCTACCACAAATGGTTCTGCAGCACAGTCCTTTGTCAGGAAAAACATCCTAACTTTAAAGTTTCAATTTGTACACTGGCTATAGAAGATATCTCCAAAAATTAGCCTCATGCATTATACCTTCCAGGATTCACGCCATTGCCGAGCCCCTCCTCCACTGAGTCAGTGATGGCCCTGTGTCTTTCCTTTTAACCAATACCAGGCAAAGGAAGGGATGCTGTGCCAGTTCTGGGCCAAGCCTTAAGAAGATCTGGCAGTTTTCAGTTTCATAATCTTGGGAGAACTTCATGTAAGAAGTCCACTGCCAGGTG
The DNA here is from genome assembly GCF_902686445.1 of Sciurus carolinensis. NCBI lineage: Eukaryota > Metazoa > Chordata > Mammalia > Rodentia > Sciuridae > Sciurus > Sciurus carolinensis. The sequence goes on along the minus strand of NC_062223.1, from coordinate 96,896,410 downwards.
GATGTCGCACACCTGTAAGCCCTGCGGCTTGGGAGTCTGAGGCAGGAGGATTGTGGGTTCAAAGCTAACCTCAGCAAGGGTGAGACACTAAGCAAATCAGTGAGACCCTGTCTCTAAATAAAACACAAAATAGGGTTGGGAATGTGACTCAGTGTTTGAGTGCCCTGAGTTCAATCCCCAGTACATTACCACCCCACCCCCCGCACTGCCACAAAACAGAAACAAAACAAAACAAAACAAAACTCTGCTGTCAAAAGGCTACATGGAAAGACCCCAGGGAGAAGAAAAGTCTGACTACACAGGGAGAGAAAGGAGGCCAGTTCCCCTATGCAAATGCAAGGCTGTTGCCCTGTAACCATGCCCAGATATCCCCAATTGTGTTCAAGCAAATTTTAGTCCTCATATAATCTTATTAATACGTTAGTATGACTCTGAGTGAAAAGATTTCTTTCTAAAAACATCACCTTAATTCCATAACATCATTTAAAAGTTATAATTGCTTAATATCAAATGTTAGTGTTCAAATTTTCCTAATAGAGCCTAGTCTAGTTTTTTGAAACTAAGATCTATATGAGATCCACTGATTGTATTAATTTTTTAGGTTTCTTTTCATCTTTAACCTCTCCTTAGTTTACTCTCCCACTCCATATAACTCAAGAGATAAGAATCTTAAACACAAGGTTCTGAGTAAAGCTTATTGGACGACTGTTTCTCAGGGTATTCCAACAACCCAAATGGAGTCCCTGTGAGCTAGCTAACAGCATGCACCCAGTTTACGGGGCCCAGCAATTAGACAGAGGCCCATCAGCCAGAACAAATAATTCATGCACAGTGAACTGAAGATGCTGCTGGAGAGAAAGAAAAATGTGAGCAGGAAATTAAAAACAAAACAAACAAAAAACATTCTTTAAGAACTACACAAACATGAGGGAAAAGAGACTTTTCAGACCTAAAAAAGATAACTTCCCACCAAACATTTCAATAGACAGACAGATGGTAATTGCTGAGATCTGGCTAGTGGTGGGGAAGGATAATAACAAGACAAAGGGAATACTGTGAGAAAGGTTTGTTTGTTTGTTTGTTTCTGCAAGAATCATGGGTCCTGATATGCAAAGTAACAATAATTTTAAAAAGAGGTTTCTTTAAACTATTTTTTTTTTATTTTTACAGACTGCATTTTGATTCATTGTACACAAATGGGTTACAACTTTTTGTTTCTATGGTTGTGCATGATGTAGATTCACACCATTCGTGTAATCATACATGTACATAGGGTAATGATGTCTGTCTCATTCCACCATTTTTCATAAACCCCCTCATTTCCCTCTACATAATCTAAAGTTCCTCCATTCTTCTCTCATCTCCCACCCCTCTACCCCTTTATATATCATCATCCACTTATTAGGGAAAACATTCAACCTTTGGTTTTTTTGGGATTGGCTTATTTCACTAGCATAAAATTGTCTAATTCCATCCATTTATCTGCAAATGCCATAATACTATTATTCTTTATGGCTGAATAATATTCCATTGTGTATATATATACCACAGTTTCTTTATCCATTCATCTGTTGAAGGGCATCTAGTTTGGTTCCACAATCTAGTTATTGTGAATTGAGCTGCTATAAACATTGATGTGGCTCTGTTACTGTAGTATGCTGATTTTAAGTCCTTTGGGTATAAACCAAGCTGTGGGATAATTGGGTCAAAAGGTGGGTCCATTCCAAGTTTTCTGAGGATTCTTCACACTGTTTTCCAGAGTGACTGCACCAATTTGCAACTCTACCAGCAATGTAAAAGTGTGCCTTTTCCCCCACATCCACACCAACATCTATTATTGTTTGTGTTCTTAATACAGCCATTCTAATTGGAGTAAGATGAAATCTTAGAGTTGTTTTAATTTGCATTTCTCTAATTACTAGAAGTGTTGAACACTTTCTCATATATTTATTAATTGCCTGAGAAAAGCTTTTTTGTAAAGGAAGCAGTTTTTACTAATTGTTAACAGGACACCAAAACAATAGCAACAAAGGCACTTCTCAGAAGGAGAAAAGGTTTTCAAAGGAACAAGAGAGTAATTATAATAGAAAATATCCTAAAGCAGATGAAAGCATATCTGCATATTAGAATCAATGAGTTTCTAATAAAATTGATTAATAAAAAGAGATGTATCCTTATTATTTTTCTGTATTATAAGGCTAAGGAGGAAAATCTTACAAGCTTCTACCCAGGAAAAAAAATAGATTTTCTGCAAAGGAAAAAGAATGAGACTCATCTGTAACAGCCACCATGACAATGAGCTTTTTCTTTTCTTCTTTTAATTTTGCTATTCTAATAAGTAGCTTCACTTTCCTGGCCATCAGAGTCCAGTGAAAGTGAGTTGTTTTTGTTTTTGTTTTGCACCCTGAGTATTCCAACCAACAAGTCAATTGAGCCAAATTAATAAACATGACAAGATGATCATGAATGTGACTGAAAAATCCAAGTTTGGGAAAATCTACAATAAGCCAATTTATTTTGTGATTATTTTGTTGAGGTCATGGGAATCCACGGCACCATAAAGAGTTGAAAGGCTTTCCTTTGCAGGAAATGAATGCTCCCACTGCCAATTACCTGGGGTGAGTGGTGGACCAAAGACTAGGAGAGGGCAGGGCATTGTCTTCCCTCTGGAACTCTGAGTAAGTTGGGCATAGTTTCCAAGGACTGGAGAGACCTTGAACAACCCAACAAGAAGGAACGAGGTGCCTCAGCAATGAGTACAATGGGCAAGCAGAAACCAATGAACATAAGTAACTCTTTTTTTCATGGCAGAGGCAGGAACAGCAATAAGAATAAGCCCAGAGGAAACGAATTCCAGATCAGCATGGGGAGCCCAGGAGTCTATAGGGCTCCCTTTTGAGTTCCACTCAGCCCAAAGCAAAAGACAATCAACAGATGCAAGAAACACCTCCAGAAAAACAAGATTTCTTTCGAATCTGATTAAGTGGAAGCTTGATTTATATACCTTGCCAATAAAATGTAATTCCAACTAATCTAATCATCCATTTCTATTGCAAATTCCTCAGTAACTTTAGATGAAAGGTTTTCATACTCTGTTCCACAGAAGCTATGAGTCTACAAATATAATAAAAATTCTTGAATATTCAAATATGAATAAGAAGTAAAAAAGCAGACTCATATTGACAGTGAATTTTAACACATGGCAGGCTCTTCTAAGGATTATGACTTAGAGTAACAGACACCAATCTTTCAAATAGTTAAAGCAGAAATGGAGGTTTTATTTGAAGGACTCAGGACTTGTCGCAGACTTAACGCTGGAATGCAGCCAGGTTGCTGAAAGGGATTGAAATCAGGTACTAAGGGTTAATGAGACACACTATTTCTCATCCTTATGTGTTCCCTCACATACTTTTATGAAGACTTGCAGTTCTGACTCCAAATCCTCAGGAGAGAGAATCTAATTGACTAACGTGTCAAGTATCAAATGTAGGTCCTGTCTGCTGTGGTCAAGAGCACAGAATCACACACTATAAACATGACTGCCAGGACCCTGTGCCGTGAGAAAAGGAGTGTATGTGAGCCAGCACGGACATTCCTCAGATGTCTACTGTAAGGACCATGAGTTATGTGCTGACTTGTTACCCACTCTAACTTGCTTTTGAGCATACTTGGGAATAAATATTTTCTGACAAACTTCCAAAACACTTTGGAATAAAATTTTAGTATTTGTACTTTTAAGAGAAAAGAAATGTGTTATATTAGAGGTTTGTAGCTCCACCCTAGTGTTTTTCAAATTCAGATGGGTGCATGTGGCCTCTCAGAAAGTCGTATCAGTACGTACATTATAGCAACCCAGGAATGCTGTGCTCAAGTCAACGTTAGGCAACACTCAGATGCCTCCGTGGGGTGTATGGCACAGAAATAGCCAGTCTAAAGAAATACGTGAATGGGCAACATGTTGTGATCCAATTATATTACAGATAGTTTTAGCATTTGTGAGTTTGTGGTGCTGTCTGACTTTTAATAAGCGGAACGTGCTCAATTTTAAAATGCAGTTTTTGAGTACTTTCCAACTTATAAAAGCAGATAAAATGTCAAGAATAAAAGTGAACCTTAAAGTTTGAAGTCTACATGCAAAACAAAATAAATATAACACTTTAAAAACAGGCTCAGTATGGCAAAGCAGTTAGTTCTGGATTTAAATCACTTGAGTTTCACATGCAGCTTCCCTATCACCCGCAGGAAACCTTGAACATACTGCTTAGCTCTTTTGGCCCTCCTTTTTTTCAGCTACAAATTGGATGGTATTGGCTTTATAAGGTTTCTGTGAGGATTAAATGGGACAGCACCTAGTGAGGCAATCAGAACACAATTTGGCATGTAATAAGTACACAGTACAACTCAGGATAACTACAAACCCCTGAATCCAGGGTTATCACTACTAAAGCTGACCATCTTTCTATCTCAGCCTCTCTGGGCATGTTCAGAGCTGGAGTTACCGTTGTTTTTGCTCATTAACTGGTATCACATCAACCAGCTTCTATTTGATGAAAATTTACCAATGACTTTTGCATGTTGATATTACCCTTCCCTTTTTAGTTCATATGTGAGTCCCCCACTTCTTTGCTTATTGCCATTTCAATGAGCCTTCAGGAAGAGAGGGAAGTGTGCGCTCCACTTATAGTCTGGAACAGATGACTTTCTGAGATTTTAGAAGACATTCTTGGATATCTTGTAGTGATCTCAATTATGTATGCTTAAGAAACTGTCTTACCAGCTCACTCCAAACTGAAAACTAACCCGTGACAAAATGTGAGCTATGTTAGATATTGTTGGTGAGTCAACTTTGAATAAAACAGATTTTTTATGATTGCTTTTTTAAGCTTCTAAAGCAGTTGTAGTATCAAGAAACTGCTAGGCACTCTGTTAAAAGTATTATCACTTGCAAGTACTTGTCTCTATTAATTGGTTTCTTAATACCCTGTACCCAATAAAAATGAAGTACAGCACAGTGGTTAAGTACAGTAGAATAATTATAATTCACAATGACCTATTGCATATTTTACAAATAACTAGAAAAGAGGAGTTTGAATGCTCCAAACCTAAAGTAATGATAAGGAGATAGAAATGCAAAGTACCTTGGTTTAATCAGTATGCATTGCATTCATTTATTGAAATATCCAATGTACCCCATAAATATGTATAATTTCTATGTGTTAATGAAAAAAATTTTTAAAAGTTTAAGGAGATAGAAAACCTAACCACCTGATATTATTATTATACATCATATAGATGTATATATATTTTAATTATCACAGTTGTACTACATAAATTTGTACGATTAAAATTATAATAAAAAGACTTGAAAACAAAGAAGTACATCAGAGACTGAGGGTGATATACAGCAACTACCATTCATGATTGCTATCAACCCCCATTTTTAATCTAAGTGAAGATTTCATTATTCATTGGTGACTTTATAAGTATATATTATAATTTTTATTAAACTTAGTGTATTGACCATATACATTTATATTATTTTCTTTCAGAACCTCACTAAGACTAGAGAAAATGAAAAGTTACAAACTCAGGGATAAAATGGAATTATTGGTAGATGCAAGAGTTTCATACATTTTTGGAAGGTGCAAAATGACTGAAGAATTATTGGTAAGGGCTAAGGCAGAGCAGAGGAGACCAGGCTACTAAGAGCTGCCAAACAGGAAACTGATCAGCAGCAAGCTAGCCCATTCCCCACAGAGAACCTGTAAGGCTCAGAACTTGGATTTATCTAGTATGATAGAGGGTAGGAACGAGACACAGGGCTGAACATAAGAAGATGTTTGAAAGTCTACAACAAACAAAGCATGAACTCAGCACTAGGTGGCCTGGTGTATGGCTCAGATGAGAGGCAGGCAGAAAGCAGGGCCTGAGTGAAAGTTTCCAAACAGAAGCCCAGCCCTCCTGCCACTTTCCCTGTTTCACTTCCAGAAGGCCAGAGCCTGAGAATAAGTAAAAGGAGATAGAAATACACAGGTACAGAGAAAAGGGAGTGAGAAATCATAGCAGATATGATATGCCAATAAGTATTTTAGAAGAGAAAAAGCTGATGGGCAGGTGTTTTCAACTTAGCAGAGTGAGAACAGCTGAAATTAAGTGTCTGAAGGGAAGGTTCCAACAACGAGGCAGCCAGTTTATCTTGCAAGACACAGGAATGATGGAGGAATTGGAGGCAGGGTAAGCATGGGCTGAAAGAAGGGAGACTGGTTGAAACTTAGACTATTTGACCCCTTCTGCCTACTCTCAGAAAGTCAGGCATCTGGAGACTTATTCTTGAGAAAAATTAAATCAAGGCACTTATGGCTTAGTGATGATAAACACAACCCAGGGTCAGAGTAAATCAATGTACTAGAAATGAGGATGACATTAAATTCTGCATAGGGAATGGTAAGATCTCTCAGTCCATTTATTTAACTGGTTTTCCAACTGAATTATAGACACTCAGTGTGTTGCACTAGGGCATGAGTTCCTTCCAAGGAATCAGGCATGGCAAAGACTAGGGTGGTGTTTTGTTATGTTTTCTTTTGTTTCTTTGGTTGTTGTTTTTTGGTTTGGAGTCTCCCCCATCACTTTGGTATTAGGGATTGAACCCAGGGGTACTTTACCTCTGAGTCACATTCCCAGTCCTTTTAAAAATTTTTTTCTATTTTGAGACAGGGTCTCCCTAAATTGCTTATGGCTTCGCTAAATTGCTGAGACTGGTTTTGAACTAGTGATCCTCCTGCCTCATCCTCCCAAGTTGCTGGGATTACAGGCATATGCTACTGCACCCAGTGGGTGATTTTTAATGTATAGTAAACTGTGACAAAATATAGTGGCATAAGCATATATCATTTTATTATTCTAATGGTTTTTCTAGGTCAGGAGTTCAGACATAGCATTCTAATAAAACTTAAAGGAGATGGCTTATTTCTTTTACAACACTTACAGGCTGAACTGGGAACAAAAATCTGGAGTAACACAAAAGACTAGGGACTTAATCATCTGTAAACATCCAGAACTCCAGGCAATGTGACTACTGGAATGGCAGGAAGATTGGGTTCATTTGGGACTGTCAATTGAAATTTCTATGTGTGGCCTCTCTGTGTGGTTTGAGCTTCCTTACAGCATGGTTGACTGGTACAGCAAAAAAGATAAAAGCTTCTTAGAGGTGAGTAATCTAGCCTTGTAAATCACATTGTATCACTTCTGCAGTACTCTATTGACCAAAGCAATTGAAACCTATATAGATAGGAGTGGGGTCACAGACTCCATTTCTCAACTGTAAGAAAGTCAATTTGTAGCCATGTTTTAAAACTACCACATTTATCAGGAGAATTGCAGTCAAATAGTTAAGAGTTCATCAGGGAAATCAAGGCAGAAGCCAAAGGAAAATCAGACTGAGTTTTAGTTCATAAGGGATATGTGTTTTAGTCAGCCTTTTCATTGCTTTTACCAAAAGACCTGACAAGAATAACAAAGGAAGTTTATTTGGTGCTCACAGTTTCAGAGGTTTCAATCTGTAGAAGGCCTACTCCATAGCTCTAGGCCCAAGTGAGGCAGAAATCATGGATGAAGGGCAGGCTAGAGAAAGCAGCTCAGGACATGGCAACAGGAAGCAGAGAGAGCTCTGCTCACCATGGACAAAATGTAAACTCCAAAGGCACATCCCCAGTGACCTATTTCCTCCAACCACACTCTACCTGCCTACAGTTATTACTCAGTTAATTCATATCATTGGAGGATTAAGTTATACCTTTCATAATCTAGTCATTTCACCTCTGAAAATTCTTGCAATGTCTCACACGTGCTTTTGGAGAACACCACATATCCAAGCCATAACTATATGACAAAAACATAATAATTTACAGATTATCTGCTGATGGCTGAGGTGGCTGCTATAATCAGCTTGGTTGGATACATCCTGGTTGAGAAGCTTCAGGGGAAGGGTAACTAGGACTCTACAATGGGAGGATGCAGAAAGGTCCAGAACCTCTGGAGCCCTAGCAACCAAACTTTCTAGTGACCCTCGTTAGGATAATGCCTGAAGAAAACAACTAGAAATTTGGATAGCAATGATGCAGGGGATTTACTGTAATATTTGGTGGTGATTATAGTATTATTGTTATATTAAAAATGGTAATTTCAGTCCTTATTTTCCTGAAACACATGAAAGTATGTAAATAAAATAATAATGGCATCTTCGATTTCCTTCAAAAAACCCAGTGAGTGCTGGGGATATAGCTCAGTTGGCAGAGTACTTGCCTAGCATGCACAAAATAACCCAGTGAGGGGAGGAAGAGGACATGCAGGTATAGATGAAACTAAAAAGACTATGAGTTGATAATTATGAAAACTAGTAGTGGGCATATGGGAGTTAATTATACATTTTTCCTCTTTCATGTGTATTTGAAAATATGGTCAGAAAAATATTTAAAAACTTATGCATAAACTCATGTATGTACACATGTACACACAGATAGGAATTAACCTCCAGAGTATATTTGCCATATTTAAGAGAAATGAGGAATTTCTAATAAATAATAAATATTTGCATTTATTTAAATCAAATTATTTGTATAGATACCTCGGTCACACAGCTACTACGCGGAAGACCCAAGTCTCAAATTTTAGTGTTTTGACCTCATAACTCATTGCTATTTTGTGATTAGTCACTATGCAGCACTCTGCGGCTCTTCACATTTCGGGGTTGTATGATACTTTGATGACCTGGACAAAGCTATGGAACCTCTTCCCAGAAGCATGCTCATGTGTACATATCCAAAAACATGAAGACAATTTCAAGGATGAGGAAATTCATTTCCCCCAATACATCTGAAGCTGATTCATGGACCTTGGGTCAGACATTACTACTCTATGAAGAGCTTGCTTATTTGTCAGTTATATTTCTCCCCTGTTTCCTCTCATTAGTCACCCTTCTAACGGAGTTCTGGCTCACTCCCTCATCCAATTACCTACATCAGAATGGCTCTATTACTTTACCCCTTCTCTTTGGTGATGATCTGAGCACTGAGCAAGAAGGGCTCTGTACCATGTCTTAAATCATCTTTTCCTCACAGACACCCCCTACCCCTGCAGATAGCTATTTTATCTGTAATGTTTAATTTATAGCTCCCTATACCTCTTACACTGTTTCCACTATTACGAGAAGCTCAGGTACACTGTTCATCATCTCCTGTTGAAAGGTACTTGCTCTGGGAAGCTCTTCCCATGGCATGAAGAATCAATCCTTCTTCTATCCTCCTATTGTTGCTCTCTGAACATGTCTCTATCAAATGAAAGAGTCCACACAATATTCTGCTATTTTGCATATATAATGTTACTATTTTATTATGATCCAGTTACCCATATTCCTCCTTCAGGGGATTCTCTAATCCTTGGGATCAGGAACCATATTGATTCATCACTAAGGAATGCTAGCACAGGGCATGACACATAGTAAGAGTGAAATAAACATTTCTTGCATTAATAAATAAATGACTCCAAACATATTATTTAATGAATTACTTAAAAGAGTAAAAACAAACAACCCTCCCAAACCCTATAAATACTTGCCAGGTATAACTGTATCCCCTAGAGGTCAATTAAGTAGTAGTTATTTTGAATGATTCCTTCTATTGCTCTTCTGGTGACAAGAAGGAGAGAGAAATGTTTTGCTTAAATGTCATTAAAATTTCTCCAATATTATTAACTACTTTTCCAGAGACTTATTTTAGGGCAACATCTAATTAAAATGTTTACTCCCAATGATGTCCTTAAGTCCTTTGCTCCTACCTGGATTGCTTAGATGCTCCCTTTTGAGTTAAACAACAAAGACACAATTGGTGTTTCCAGAAAGCATTTGCTGAAAAGAACAGGTAAATAGCAACAATCCCTGAGCTAGTCTCCCCACCACTATTGGACTATAGTCCAATCACATAGTCCCTTAATGGGGAGTTGAACTCTGAACAGGTGGATAATTAGGCTGGAAATTCTATTGAGAGACATTTTGAAAAAAGTGAGGAGTGTAATGTATTGCATGGGCATTCAGAACCAAGGATGCAGGTGAGAAAGGGTGGTCAGGCAGGGGACTGCTGCTAAATGGAAATGTCACGCAGTCACTGATTTGCTCTCCCAAACAAAAGCACTAGAAAAATGGACCAAAGTATATTTAACAGCTATCTTTAGACTTTGGACACAGTCAGAGAAGGACTGTGATTCTTGAGAGAAGGTAAAACTGTAATGTGGGATGTAGAAGAACCCAGGATTTCTGTACTCCATCCATGGCAGCACCTGAGTTGAACAACACCAGTGTTCTTGTGCTGAGAACACAAAAAAACAGAGATGGAGAAGTTGAGATGGCTAAAATTTATAGGACAGGCAACTAGAGAACAGAGAGCTATGCAGAGAAAGAGCAAGATATCTGTATACAGGTTTATTTGAGTCTGTTCCTGAATACTAAACAACACATCCAGAGGGTGAAAATTCCTCAAGGCCAAATGAGGAATCAATTACATGTGTTTAGAAGACTTAAAATTGTTCCACAGATTACTGAGTCTCCGTTTATTTATTTCAGTTTTCTTTTTCTCTGCTTCTGTTTGGATAGTTTCTATTGCTATGATTCAATGATCTATTTTTCAATTCTGTTTGATCTTTCATTTAACTAATATTTGTTGAGCAGCCTCTATGTTTGATATCATGACAATCACTGGGGATTCGGATATAAAAAAGATATAATCCCTACTTTCAAAGGACTGGAGATTCCTCCCACAATGACTTAGTTAAAGCTATGTAGTGCAATTAGGAATTTGGAGCACTGGCTACAGTACTATAAACTGGGTACAGAAGCAGTACAACTTGCATTGGTGTTATCTGGAGACGGTCTGCACTTGACTCACTGAAGGTGACACCTGGGTATCCCTGGGGGTCCTCTTATCTTTACCATTAAGCAATGTGAAGTCATAAAATAATTAGGGTTGGCATGCTTTTAGAGGATTAATGTTCTAACAAATTGGGTGATTTTGCTCAGTGTGGCTATTCAGGATAACATATTGTGAATTTACTGAGCTCATCTGTGACCAGATTCCTCTGCAGGGTAATTGAAAGTGAATGGAAATGGCTATTTATGTATTCTCAGCCAATAGATACTGTTTTCATCCTTGATTTCTTTGGATGATGAATCAAAATATATACTGAGATCATTGCCTGCGGGTGCCACTTCGCATGTTCAATTAACTAAGGCCTGTGCTTAGTAGTGGCCATGAAAAGGCAGATGGCGAAGGGATGCTGAACTGCTAAACTTCAGAAGTGACCCACCAGCCAAAAGGGATATATTTCTGAATTGCATCTTCTTCTATAAGTGCCTGATGGCCACTAGGGGTGTATGGTAATCAAGCTAAATTCAGTCCTATGATAGGATTGTCCAAAGCTTCTGCAAGGATGTTAAGAACAATTAAAACCCACGAATAATGAGTTATTGGTGAAATAAATTTAGGCAGTGCTGTATTCAATGAAGTTAAATGTATTTCTTTAGTGCAGAGGATTTTAGAGCTTGAAGTATACTTATGTGCATTTTGAATTTCTCTTAAGAGGAAGGTAATAAAATTATCAAACTTACATAAGGATGCCAGCACTTATTGAGCACCTGTGTGTTACTTATTACATTGAATATTTTATGTAGATAAATTATGTAACCCATTTTATCTTTATTTTATTTTATTTTATTTCAATTTTTGGAATGATGGTCCTGAGTCCCAGAGTGCTTAGTAAATGTCCAAGGTCACAATGGTCAAGTGACTTTAGCTGTTAGTCTGAGAACTCATATTCTTTATCATAATGCTTTTTTTCTTTTAATTTATTTTTCCCAAAAAGCACCTTGCTCAAGCAAAGACCCATAGATCATACCAAGAAGGGAAATTTTAGGATAAAGATAACAAATTTTTCTGGAATGTGCCCTTATTGTGGGTCAACACATTAATGATATAATGGAGACAAGGAAACATAAAGCATATGTTAGATATTTTTCAAGTCACCTTATCTGATCTTAATCCATAAAGTAGCAAATAAATGGATGACTCTTAAACTTTTGGAATGCAAGCTGACTCCACATGACCCTGAGCATTGGACTCATTTTGTGCTTACATAGTTCATCACTCACTTTTTTGTTCAAGCATCACAGAAACCCTAACCACATCATGTTACCCACTAAACTCACCCATTTTTGTGCACATATTATGATCCAGGTCCTGTGCTAGCTGTTGCATTCAGAGCTAGTTCCAGAGTGAATGCAGGAATCTGAGAGATGTAAAATTGACTTTGGTGTAAGGATGATTAGAGAATGTGGTTTCGAAATACCATCCCCAATGGGCCACCTAAGATTTCCCTGCCAAATTAGACAGACTTATCATTCATGCCCTGGAAGAGCAGTTTAACCCCATCATTTAGCCTACCTCATACATTTACCCATGATAATGACAGGGAAGTGGGTATCCTTAGGACCAGTGGGATCCCAAAGGAGAGGTAGATGGGGCTGAGTTGAGCATCCTAGATTTCTTCTCCCACATCTTATAATGAAGTCAGTCACCTAGAAAGAATGAGGGAGGGTTTAGAGAGTCATCAGAATCTCCTCTTATGCTTTTCTTTTCTGAGGAGAGTATTAATTCCTGCCTCTCCGTGACTGGAAACAGGTAGGGGAAATATGTATTCCCCCTCCCTGGATGATAGTGACAGGAGATAAAATAGCTATATATTCTCTCAAGGAGCTCAGCATGCAGTGGAAGAGACAGGCAGATAAATAGGCAAGTAAAACAAATAGGCAAGCAAAAGTATACACGAGGAGATAAAGTGGAAGGTTGTGAGAGAGATATGGTAGCAATACTATTTTTAACCACTTAAAAATGAAATTCACATTGTTCTTTCCCTAGGTCAGCATTACATTTTCATATATTAATACTTTCTCATTTTCTCATCATCCATCGTTCATCCATCAAATGACTATTGAATATTAACATGTGGTAGTGAACCTTAGGTATATAAGTTAACTGAGATGAAGCTAAACTCAGGGATGAAAATTATATTCTCTTGGAATAATTAACTGTGTGAATTAATTATCACAAACCATTGGTTTACTGGTTATGTGGGAAGTACTCAAGGTTTACATGCCACAGAGGATGTAAACTGGGGGGGGGGGCTGTGTCATGTAGGTCAAGAATACCTTCTGAGCACTGTAAATTAGTGATACCACCAGTTATTGGTGATGAATTTGGCTTCCTCAAATGTTGAAGTGTGAACATTAGAGAAGCATTGAGACAAGCATAGAAAGAAGGTTTTATTTAATAAGTCGTAACAGACTTCACCCAGGAAGGAGAAGGGGGCTGTACCTGGAATTCTGGTATCCCAAGAGGTGAGAGCACCTTGCCCCTTTTATACATTTTAGACTTTCTTTGTTCTCCTGTCCTCTTCCCCCTTATTTCTCTCCTTCCTGTGTATGTGACTAGGCCCAGGAGATGCTGGTGGGATGGCCAAAAGGTGAGAAGCAGATGGGCAGGGGGAAGGGCCAAATGGAGTGATCCAGGCAGGTAGGGGTCCAGGGGGAATTAATTAACAACTCTATGTCTGCAGCCTTTTGGGAGGGATAGTATAGGCAGGTAATCTTGGTAATCAAAGTGCTCTGGAGACATTGACATTCTAATTTCCCAGGGCAGTCTCCAACTTCCGGGATCCAAACCTGTCTCCATTTTCTCATTCGACCCAATCATCTACCTACACTAACTGCCTTTCTTTAATTTTGGCTATATATATATATTTTTGGGATGCTCTTCTTCTTCTTCTTTTTTTTAATTCATTTTTATTGTAAACAAATGGGATACATCTTGTTTCTCTGTTTGTACATGAAGTAGAGGCATACCATTTGTGTAATCATACATTTACCTAGGGTAATAGTTTTTGATTCATTTTGTTATTTCCCCCCCTCCCCTCCCACCCCTCTTATCCCTTTGTAGAGTCCCTCCTTCCTCCATTCTTGCCCCCTTCCCACCCCCTATATGTGTCATCATCCGCTTATCTGTGAGATCATTCATCATTTGGTTTTTTGAGACTGGCTTATCTCACTTAGCATGATATTCTCCAACTACATCCATTTGCCTGCAAATACCATAATTTTATTATTCTTTATGGCTGAGTAATATTCCATGGTATATATATACCACAGTTTCTTTATCCATTCACCAATTGAAGGACATCTAGGTTGGTTCCACAATCTGGCTATTGTGAACTGAGCAGCTATGAACATTGATGTGGCTGTATCTCTGTAATATGCTGATTTGAAGTCCTTTGGGTATAGGCCAAGGAGTGGGATAGCTGGTTCAAATGGTGTTCCATTCCAAGTTTTCTAAGGAATCTTCACACTGCTTTCCAGAGTGGCTGCACTAATTTGCAGCCCCACCAGCAATGTATGAGTGTACCTTTTCCCCCACATCTTCTCCAACACCTATTGTTGCTTGTATTCTTGATAATCGCCATTCTAATTGGGGTGAGATGGAATCTTAGGGTAGTTTTGATTTGCATTTCTCTTATTACTAAAGATGTTGAACATTTTTTTATATGTTTGTTGATTACTTGTACATCTTCTTCTGTGAAGTGTCTGTTCATTTCCTTAGCCCATTTGTTGATTGGGTTATTTGTATTCTTTGTGTAGAGTTTTTAAGTTCTTTATATATTCTGGAAATTAGTGCTCTATCTGAAGTATGAGTGGCAAAGACTTTCTCCCACTCTGTAGGTTCTCTCTTCACATTGCTGATAGTTTCCTTTGCTGAGAGAAAGCTATTTAGTTTGAATCTGTCCCAGTTGTTGACTCTTGCTTTTATTTCTTGTGCTATGGGAGTCCTGTTGAGAAAGTCTGGTCCTAAACCAACAAGTTGAAGATTTGGACCTACTTTTATTCGGAGGTAGGAGAAGAGGGAATGTATAGTAATAAATGGGTTTAGAACCTTAGAAATGAGTTGTGGAGAAGCTCCCATCCAGTCTTGAGTTGCTTCATGATTTGGTGTCAGTATGTCTTTTATAAAGAGTGTACTCATGGACGTCCAGATCAGGTCTAGGAAATCAAATGAAAGTCTTAGAATTGAACTGGTAAAACACTGAGAGTGTTGGAGTATTCTGACGTCAAAGGACGTGACTGGTATTTATTCTATTTGTGAAGAGAAGATGAATGGACTAAGAGTTTAGAGATCAAGAAGCTCAATTAACTCTAATGAATTATAATGGATATAAGAAGTGGGGTATCCTAATGTTCCATAAATCAGAACTGGAAATTAAAAGAGTAAAAACACCATGTAAATTCCATTGTTTTTTTGATAAAGGAACAAAAATATCAGTACTTGCCAGTATGAGGTCTTGTTTCAAAGGAAGGGATGTGTGCCTGTACGGGAAGCTCACTCTTTGGATGACTGACTGTGAGGAGGACAGGGGGAACTTTCCACTTATGTCCCCAACCCCAGCTTAGCCTTCTTGGTCCTGTTCTACAGTTCATTGTTCCAAACCATAATACTTATCACCCTTTTTTACGTCTCTTGTTTATCATCTGTCTTTGCCATTAGAATATAAGTTCCACCCGGTGGGATGCTTTTTCCTTAAGTGTATTCCAGGTGCCTAGAAGATTGTATGCACATCATGCTTGGGATCTGAAACAAATGTTCATTGCATGATGAATTATTTGCCAAATGCCTCCAAGGAATTAATACAGAGAAGGTATTTTCATTGAAAAAAAGAAAAAAATGGGTAGGGAGCAACGCTTTGGAAAGAAAAACAAATGGGTTTGCTATAGGTCATTCTCAAGGTCTGAATTTGAGATAAAGAAAGCCATTGAATTGAAAACAGAATAGGATTACAATGAGAAAAACTGCTTACAGGGTGGTATTTGCTCCAGATTTCACATTGGGAGATAGAGCAAGATGGCAGGTAAGATCTTGGAGTGATCATCTGTCCACAGGTACATCAAGCTGAATAACTGAACAACTCACACACAAAACTAATTTCACAAGAGATCATAATGCCTTCTTTTAGTATATATATATTTTAAAAATGATAAGAACTATTGAATAAAGCAGGAAAGAAAGAGTTGCTAGCATCACCCCTTCCCCAACTCTAAGCAGCCCACCTTGGAGGAGTGGGAGAAAATTAAATCTAGGCCTTATACTTGAAACCCGTACAAAGTCCCCCAACATGAAATCCAGTTCTGAGGAGAGTACTACAACCCCTAATGCCAGGTCAAAAACTCTGGACTGATCCAGTGGAATATCATTAGACCAGGTATCTGATTGCATTTACCACCTCTTCTCCAACCTCAGGTGACAGAGTGGGTAGCAAGATTCTACCTGTTGGAGGGTAGGATAAGACAGCTAGCATTGGGATTTGTCTTGTGGCCCAACACCTGGTAGAAACTGATCACCCTGTATTTAGGCCAAAACTCACAGGCTGATCCTCTAGATAGGCCCTGGAATCAGCTGGAATCCTGTTGTTATGGTTAGGATATAGGGTGCTCCCCCGAAAGCTCACATGTGAGACAATGCAAGAAGGTTCAGAGGAGAAATGATTGGGTTGTAAGCGTCTTAATCCATCAGGGATTAATTGAAGTGGTAGGGTGTGGCTGGAGGAGGTGGGAAATGGGGCGTGGCTATGGGGTTTATGTTTTGTATCCAGAGTGGAGTCTCTCTCTGCTTCCTTATCGCCATGTGAGCTGTTTCCCACTGCCACACTCTTTCACTGCGATGTTTAGCCTCACCTCAAGCCCCAAGGAATGGAGCTGGCCTTCTATAGACTAAGTCTAAGACCTCTGAAACTGTGAGCCCTCAAATAAACCTTTTCTCCTCTACAATTTTACTGGTCAGATCCTTTTAGTCACAGCAAAGAAAAAGTTGACTAAAACACCTGTGCAGTGGTGGGACAGACTTGAGTTTTGACCTGCATCATTTCCTACCCTGGAGTGGGCCTAGGACATACTGCCTTTCACCTGATAGTGCAAGTTCCTGCTGCTATGAGACTCAGGCACAACCCAGTTTAGCATCAGTTTAGTGGCCAAGGAACTTCTTTCACCAACATTAACCAACATTGGGCAGCATAGTGTGGTGTGAGAATCTATTTGCTAGCGGACAGGACAGGGGAGTAAGCACAACACTTTGCTTTGGAACTTATGGCTGGGCTGGTAAACCTGAACACTGGGGAGACTCAGCATCTCCCAAGACCCTGTCTCAAAATAGAAAAAGGATTGAGGATGTAGCTCAGTGGTAAAATGTCCCTGGGTTCATTCCCTAGTACAAAAACAAATAGGGAATGAAGAAAGCTTACAGTTTTAAAAGAGCAAATATTTTGGATTATTGGTTCAAGAAGGACATGCAAATGCCAATGAAACACAAAGCTGATTCAAAGAAAAAGAAAATAACAGAAAACTTCCTAAACCTAGAGAAGTACCAATATTCAGGAATAGGAAGGTCAAAGGACTCTAGTCAAATTTAATTCAATCAAGTGTACTCCAGGACATCTTATATCAAGTTCTCAAAGGTGAAAGAGAAGATTCCAAGGTTATAGAGAAAAGAAGCAAATAACACACAGGGGTGTCCCATTTGTCTGATAGGAAACTTCTCAGTAGAAACCTTACAGACCTGGAGAGAATAGTATGAGATTTCCACAGTACTGAAGGAAAAACCCTGTCAACTTAGAATATTGTATTCAGCAAAGATAGCCTTTAGAAATGAAGGCGGGACAAAATATTCCCAAACAAAAGCTGAGAGTATATACCTCAACCAGACTTTTTCTAAGAAAAATGCTAAAAGAAGTTCTTTAAACCAAAATAGAGAAGAAACAGGAAAATATATAATTCATGGTAAGATTAATCAAATGCATTCAGAATGTTTTAATATTGATAGCATAGTGTATAAACTATTCATTTCTTTAGTATGAAGACTAAAATACTATTAAAAATAATAGCTACATTAATATCTTAAGAGATATGCAATATAGAAAGATGGACACTGGGATACCACAAATTCAAATGTGAGGAGGAATGAAGTACAAGTGGGAGGTTTTATTAGTATATCTATTGTCATTTGTTTGTTTGTTTGTTTCTATTCTTCAGAATCATGTTAAAGTTGCTATCATTTCAAATTCGCATGTTACAATAAAAAGATGTTTCTTGTAAGCTTCGTGGTAATCACAAAGCAAAAATCTATAATAGACAAACCAAAACAAGAAGCAAGGAATCAAAACACACTAGCAGAGTAATTCACTTAACTACAAAGTAAGACTGTAGAGAGGGAGAAAGAAAGGAACTATAACAAAACTATAAAATAAGTTACATGATGACTACAGTAAGACCTTACCTGTAATAATTACCTTGAACTTAAATGGATTAAATTCACCAATTAAAAGACATAGATAAACTGAATGGATTAAAAAAAAAAACAATTATTTGTTGCTTACAAGAAATTTACTTTACTTCTAAAGACACACACAGCAGAAAATGAAGGAATGAAATAAGATATTTCATGATAATGGAATCTAAAAGAAAGCAAGAGTAGCCATAGTCACATCTGATAAAATAGACATCAAATCAAAAATAGTAAAAAGAGACAAAGAAGGTCATTATATAATAACAAAGGGGTCAATTGGCAAGAGGAAATAACAATTCCCAATATATGTGCATCCAATATAAGAGGACCAACATGTGTAAAACGAATATTAATAAACCTAAAGGGAGAGAAAGACTTCAACAGATTAGTAGTTGGGGACTTTTATATCCCACTTGCAGCAATGAATCAATCATCCAGAGAGAAAAACCAACAAAGAAACAGCAGAGTTAAATTGCACCCTAGACCAAAAGAACACATCATGCATCCACAGAGCATTCCATCCAACAGTTTCCAAATACACATTTTTCTCATTATCACATGGAACATTCTCTAGGGATCATATGGTAGGTCACAAAACAAGGCTCAACAAATTTTAAAAGAAACTGAAATCACATTGAGTATTTTTTTCTGACCACAATACAATAAAGCTAGAAATCAATAACAAAAAAACTTGGGAAACTATAAAAATGTATGGAAATAAAACAACTTACTTCTAAACAACCAATGGATAAGGAAGAAATCAAACAGGAACTTAAAAATTTTCTTGAGGCAAATGAAAATGGAGATACAACATATAGCCAAAGCAGTAGTAAGAGGCAATTTTATAAACAATGAATGCACACATTAAAAGAAGTAGAGAGATTGCAAATAAATAACCTATCACTGTATTTCAAGGCACTAGAATAAAAACATGAAAAAAACCAAACCCACAATTAGAAGGAAAGAAACAAAGATCAGAGCAGAAATAAATGAAATAAGTATATAACAAACAAAAACGATAAACCAAAAAAGATCAACAAAAGAACCAGTTCTTCAAAAAGTAAACAAAATGAACAAACCCTTTGCCAGACTAAGAAAACTCAAAAAAATTAAACCAGAGATTAAAAGGCTGACATTACAACCAATACCACAGAGATAGAAATACCATTATGAATGACTATATTTAAACAAATTTGATAATTTAGAAGAAATGGACAAATTCCTAGGCACTTTCTCTGAGAGAGAATCTGAAGAAATAAAATTCCTGAACAGACCAACAAGTAATAAGGTTGAATCAGTAATAAAGAGCCTACCACCACAGAAAAGCCCAGGACCAGGTGACTTTCCTGCTGAATTGTACCAAACATTTATAGAAGAACTAATACCATTTTTCTCTAAATTATTCCTAAATAAAGATAGTATTCTTTCAAACACATTTTATGAGGCCAGTGATATCTTGACACCTAAACAAGATAAGGACATACAAAAAAAGAAAACCACAGGCCAATATCTCTGATGAACATAGACACAAAAGTCTTCAACAAAATATTAACAAAAAATTCAACAATACATTATAAAAATATTATTCACCATGATCAAGTGGGATTCATCTTAGGGATACAAGGATGGTTCAATATATGGAAATCAATAAACATGGTACACCACATCATCAGAATGAAGGACAAAAGTTATATGATCATCTCAATAGACAAAGAGAAGGCATTTGATAAAATTCAGTATCCCTTCATGATAAACAACACAGGTATAGAAGGAATGTATCTCAACATAATAAAGGCCATTTGCAACAAGCCAACAGCTAACATACTGAATAAGGAAAAGCTAAAAACTTTCTTTCTAAAATCTAGAATAAGACAAGGATGTCCACTGACATCACTGTTATTCAATAGAGTGCTGGAAGTCCTGGCTATAGCTATCAAGATAAGAGAAAGAAATAAGGGACATCCAAATTGTAAAGCAGTAAAATTGTCACTGTTTGTAGATGATTTGATCTTATACAGAGAAAATTCTCAAACCTCTATCAAAAAACTTTTAGTACTCAATAAATGAATTCAGCAAAGTTTCAGGACAAAAAACAAACATATAAAAATCAGTGACTTTGCTATATGCTGATAGCAAATTATCTGAAATAGAAATCAAGACTGCAATCCCATTTATACTAGCCATAAAAAACTATGAATAAATTTTAAAAAAGAAGTGAGGGATCTCTACAATAATGATTATAGAACATTGATGAAAGAAATTGAGGAGAACATGAAAAAGTGAAAAGATACCTGTATTCACAGATTGGAAGAATCAATATTGGTAAAATGCCCCTATTACCCAAGGTGATTTATAGATTTAGTGCAATTTCTATCAAAATACCAATGATATTCTTTGTGGCACTAGAAAAACAATTATAAACTTCATATGGAACCACAACAACCCTGACTACTAAAGCCAGTCTTGAGTCCAAAAAAGAAATCAGGAAGCACTACACTACCTGACTCCAAAACATACTACAAGATGGATGCAGTGGTATAACCCTGTACTTCTAGCTACTAGTGGCACAAAGGCAGGGGGATCACAAGTTTGAGGTCAGTGTGTGGGCAACTTGGTGAGATCCTGTCTCAAAACAAAAAGGACTGGGGATGTGGCTCATTAGTAGGGTTCTTACCTAGTATTTGCAAGGCCCTGGGTTCAATACCCAGTACTACAAAAATATAGCAACAACAAAACATTCCACAAATCTGTAGTAATTAAAATAGGATGGCATTGCCATAAAGGCAGGAGACAGACCAATGAAACAGAATAGAGCCTAGAGTAAATCTATATATCTACGGCCAACTGATTTTCAACAAAGATGCTAAGCACATGCACTGGAGAAAGGACAGAAAGGACAGTGTTTTAAATAAATTGTCCTGGAAAAAATGGATATCAATATGCAGAAGAATGAAAACATACCCTTGTCTCTCACCAGTTATAAAGATCAACTAATCATGACTTAAATACCTACATGTAAGACCAGATAATATGAAACTATAGAAAAAAGACACAGGAGAAACACTTCAGGACATGGGAATGAGCAATGACCCCAGAAGCACAGGAAGCAAAGATAAATATAGACAATAGACAAATGGCATTACATCAAACTAAGAAGCTTCTGCACAGCAAAGGAAACAATAGCAGAGTGAAGAAACAGCCCAAACAATGAAAAAACATCTGCAAACTATATATCTCACAAGAGGCTGGTATCTAGAATATATAAGGAACTGTAAAACTCAACAGCAAATACAAAAACAAAAATCAAACGATCAACAACCACCTCCATCAAAAAACCTTTAGTACTCAATAAATGAACACAGCAAAGTTTCAGAATACAAAACCAACAGATAAAAATCAGTGACTTAGCTATATGCCAACAGCAAATTATCTGAAATAGAAATCAAGACTGCAATCACATTTATTCTAGCCACAAAAACAAATGTAGGGATAAATTTAATAAAAGAAGTGAAGGATCTCTATAAAACTATTTTTTATCTCTATAAAAACTATTCCTGATTAGGGAATAGACAATAGATCTAAATAGACAATTCTCAGAAGACACATGTACATGAAAAAAAGCTCTACAACACTAATCATCAGGGAAATGCGAATCTAAACCACAATGAGCTGGACATGGTGGCGCACACCTGTAATCCCAGCAGCTTGGGAGGCTGAGGCCAGCCTTAGCAAAGTAGCAAGGACCTAAGCAACTGAGCGAGACACTGTCTCAAAATAAAAAATAAAAAGGACTGAGGTATGGCTCAGAACTTGAATGCCCCTGGGTTCAATCGCTGGTACCAAAAACAAAGAAACCCACAATGAGCTATCACCTCATCACCTTACCTCAGTAAGAATGGTTATAAAAGACTAAAAAGTAACACTTACTGGAGAGGATGTAGAGGAAAGGGAATCCTTGCACAGTGATAGTGGGAATGTGCATAGTACAGACAGTATGGAAGACAGTATGGAAGTTCCTCAAATAATTAAACTAGAACTACCATAAGATCCAGCAACCCCACTGCAGGGTCTATATACATAATAGCCAAGAAATGGAAACAATCCAAATATCCAACAACTTGAATGAATAAGGTAAATGTGGTGCATATATGGGTAAACTTTCTGTCATCAGACAAAATACCCAAGAAAATCAAATTAGAGGAGGAAAGGTTTGTTTTGGTTCATGGTTTCAGAGGTGTCAGTTTGCGGTCACTTGGCTCAGTTGATTCTGGGCCTGTGGTGAGCACATGGCAAAGCAAAATTGCTTGCTTCATGGTGGTCAGGAAGCAGAGAGCAAGCCTGGGACCAGGAACAAAATATGCACTTGGAAGTCACGACCTTAGTGACCTACTTCCTCCAGCTAGGCCATACCTTCCAGAGTTTTCACCACCTCCAATAGTGCCATCAACTGAGGACCAAGCTTTCAGCATAGGAACTTTTGTGGGGCATTTGGGATCCAAATCATAATAAATACAATGAAATACTCTTTATCCACAAAAAAATGAAATCCCATAATTTGTGGGAAATAAATCAGGGAGAGAAAGGCAAGTACTGCACAATTTCATTCATATGTGGAATTCAAAAAAGTGAATCTCTTAGAAGTTGAGATAACAGTGTTTATCAGAGACTGGGAAGTGTAGGTGCAGCAGAGAGGAAATATAGTGAGGAAATATTGATAAATGGATACTGAGTTACAGTTGGGAGCAAGAAGTTCTGGTGTGCCATTGCACAATAAGATGGCCATTGATAACTACTGTATTCTGTACATTTCAAAAAGTTAAAAGAAAGGGTTTTGAAAGTTTTCACCACAAAGAAATGATAAATGGTTGAGAGGTGTTTCAGTCAGCTATTTTGCCACTGTGACTGAAAGACCCAACCAAAACAATTGTAGAGGAGGAAAATTTTATTAAAGGGCTCATGGTTTCAGAGACCTTAGTCCATAGAAGGCTGACTCCATTCTTCGGGGGTCAAGGCCAGGCAGGACATCAAGGTGGAAGAGTGTGACAGAGGGAAGCAGCTCTCATAGTGACCAGGAAACCCAGAGAGAGATCTCCACTTGCCAGATACAAATGTATAACCCAAAGCCATTCCTCCAAATTCCACCTCCTCCAGCCATGCCTTACTGCTTCAGTTACCACTCAGTAAATCCGTAGCAGGGGATAATTCACTGATTGGGTTAAGACTCTTATAACCCAATCATTTCTCCTGTGAACCTCCTTGCATTGTTTCACGTGTGAGCTTTTGGGGCATACCTCATATTCAAACCATAACAAGAGGATAGATATGTTTAACCTGATTTAAACATTAGACAAGTGTATACATATATTGAAATATTACATGTTGCCCCCCATGAATATATATGGTTTTTATGTATCAATTAGAAATAAATTTGAAACTACTTCAAAAAACTTGGACTCTTAGAATTAATCCTTTCCCACCCTTCCGCCAGTTAAGACAAAAATGTCCAGGTGATCTACATTTCTTTCTCTGATCATTTAGTCCACTGTTCTGTAGAAAATTATTGGTTAGCTTACCAGGCCCAGGTACATCTTGAATTTTTAGGGCTCTAAATATTCAGTAATGCATGGGGTGCACTCAATGAGTTTGGTCTTCACTCAACTCCTGCTAGAATTGAGGAGGCATTGAAAATTTTCTTGTTCTTCCTTTAATCCTATAATTGTTTGCACTTCTGAAGGCTGGGTTAATTATATAGTGGCTATTTTAGGGAGGCTTCTGCCTACATAATGTTCCTGTTTGGTATTTTTTCCTTAAATAAAAGTAATTTGTATTCCTGAGTACCTGAAATCAAAAGGAAAACAATAGTAGACAACATTTGTTTTGTAGGTTCCACTGAACTTTATTTCATGAAATCACCACCAAGAGCCTGTGGAGTGGTACCACGGCTGTAACTTTAATTTCAAATGACTTGAGGCTTAGGGTCATCAAGATGCTTATGCAGACACACAGCTAGGAAGGTATGCCAGGTGGTATTCAGACCCATGTCTTCGGACCAAATCCTGGGCATGCTACTGCCTGTAAGTTATCATAGTCTTA
Source organism: Sciurus carolinensis (assembly GCF_902686445.1). NCBI lineage: Eukaryota > Metazoa > Chordata > Mammalia > Rodentia > Sciuridae > Sciurus > Sciurus carolinensis. The sequence goes on along the minus strand of NC_062223.1, from coordinate 96,871,898 downwards.
TGCAACTGTGACCTGAACATTAGTCTTATCAAAGCATTCTGCCTAGTAATTTGGAGTCTTAAGAAGCATACAGACCCTTGAACTTCAAGGACACATTCATTCTTCAGACTAATTTTCAATTGTTGTTAAAATTGCTTTACTATGTCAAATAGAAGAAAAAGAAGCTACATCTCAAGGTTCATTTCTCTAAAAATACACAAATCATCAAGATTAGTATTAAGATCTGAACGATATTAGTCCTTTTTTTACTTTTGCTGTTGCTAGAGTAGCCAGAAATAACATGGCAACAGCTCACCACCTCTGTTCACCTTTCTACCACCAATCTCTGTACTATACAAGACTGAGAAAATAGGATTACTGTGGGATAGAATCCAATAAGACTTCCTTCTTTTTTTTTTTTTAAATCTGCTTCAGTATTGATCTATTCTAATCATGTTTTACCATTAGATAGCCTTTCTTAATGGGCCTTCCTTCCTCCTTTCTTCCTTTCTTCTTTCTTTTCTTTTCCCCATTTAGAAATTAAGAGAACATAAGCTTTTTACCCTCTCTCATGTTCATATGAGTATTTTGAAATGTTACAAAATAGCACCATATAGAAGACATTCTACACTGATAGAAATTTTCGAACACTTTCCCAGTTCTTTTCTGTGTGTTTATTCTAGCTGACTGCTGTCCTCGGCTCCCTTCCTTGCCCTTCCCCTGCTTGCAGGGTTGATCCCTGTAGTCTGTTTTCCAGATTTTTGTGTTGCAGGCTTATGGCTGGATATGGCTAATAAGCCTTGGAGGAGACTGGGGTGAGGGGGGAGACAAATGGAGATACTGAGGTATTTCTCTTCCCTTGTATATTTCTTGGGTTCTCCCTGGCTAGGTGATGTATTTCCATGTCACTAGCTCCTGTTTGACAGATATGCCATGAAACTGACTCCTGCCCAGTAGCATTGACATCTGGACCCTGGCAACTTTGCCTCATCCCTGTATCATTCTGGCCTAGGGGTGCCATGGTTCCTTGATGTTGTTGAGGAGTCCTCTCAGAGTTCCAGTTGGCTTTCAGATTCATTATTACCTGTGAAACCAGAAGCCCTCCTGTGTATTCCTCTGTTAGAAGCACTTCAAATGAATTGTATTTTCCTGGTTACACCCTGACTAAAAGAGACACTGATAATCCCTTAAAGATTGCCAAGACAAGTCGTTTTGCTACACACTATGATAGTAATAAAAATTGACTTGCTTGATGAGGGAATTGGTTTAAATTGTGAATGAATTCACATTCACTTTAATGAACCAGTAGAGAAATGAGTAACCAGTGATTTTTATATGAATTCTTATTTATAATACTTTAAAAATTAGTAAACTCTATTTTTGAACATAGTTTTAGGTCCACAGGAAAATTATTTAGAAGGCAGAGATCCCATATTTCCCCTGACCATCATACACCCACCAATTCTTGTAATTTTTTTTTAAACAAGAGAGTTTAATAAATAAATAGCAACCTCAGTTCTGTTACTCTGTTGTGAGAGCATGTATCAAGATGGTAAGAGAAATACATCTTTCTAATTTTCTGCAGGCAATGTAGTGAATGGTTTCTTCTATTCAGTGTGTTATGGTGATGTGAGGTGCCCCCCAAAAGCTCATGTGTGAGACAATGGGAGAGGGTTCAGAGGGAAAATGATTGAGTTGTGAGAGCCTAAACCCAGTTTATGAATCCCCTGATAGGGATTAACTGAGTGGTAACTGGAGGCAGGTGGGGTGTGACTGGAGGAGGTGCAGAGTTAGGGGCATGACTTTGGGGAATATATTTTGTATCTGGCCAGTGGAACCTCTTTCTCTGCCTCCTGATCACCATGTGAGCTGTTTCCCTAAGCCACAATCTTCCACCATGATGTCTGCCTCACCTTGAACCCTGAGGAATGGAGCCTGCTGTCTGTGGACTGAGACCTCTGAAACTATGAGTTCCCAAATAAGATTTTCCTCCTGTAAAAATTGTTCTTGTTGGATCTTTTAGTCACAGCAGCCAAAAAACTGACTAAAATGCAGAGAAATATCTGTTCAGCTGGAGGAATTCTGGCAATGGAGTATATGATTCCTTTTGGGTTCTGAGAAATGGAAGTGAGCAGGTTGTGGGGTTTGGGTGTTCCTCCTGGGAGAGGGGAAGGAAGATTGAAACTACCCTCACAATTAGCTGGTGACTGTTGGGAAGGAGGAGGAGAAAGAGAATTTTAAACACATCTAGACACACCAAAGCAGAAGTCAAAGAGATTAACTCCTAACATGTAAGACATTTTAATAACTACATCTTAAAACATGGATGCTTTCTGTATGAGAAAAGACCTTCCATTCAAATACTGAAGAGACAGGCTGGAAAGTCCACAAATAGTGCAGATGGAACTGGAGTGAGCTCGAAATTTCACTGGAAACAACTGACTGCCACCTCGCAGCTCAGAGGCCTGAGAAGTCACACAGAGCAGTGATGGCCTGGAAGTTGGAGAGATACTTCAGATTTGCCTTCTTGCTTCCCCCTTCTTTCCTTTCTTCCTTTTCTATTTAATAGTTATTTGGGTGCCTACTGAAATGTCAGGAACAGTTGGAGGCAATGGTGGCACATTAATTAATTAGAGAACAAGATATTCTTGTCTTCATTCTGGTGGGAAAGCATCAGCAATCCTAATAAACAAGTTGTTATTGTATAGTTTGCTGAATGGTGGACAGTGTTGTGGGAAAATCTAGAGAGAGAAAATAAGAATTGGGTTGGAGGATTGGTTAGGGTGAAACTAACCTAAAATATCTTTTGGCAAGGATGTGAGAAAGCAAAGGGAGGTGCCTTGAAATGCATAGAGGAACACCATTCCAGGTAAAAGGAACAGCACAAGCAGAAGCCAGAAGGCAAGAATCGCCTCATAAAGCTAAACATACATTTAGCCTATAACACAGGCACCTCATTCCTGAACATTTGCTTGAGAGAAATGAACATGATTGTTCACATAAAGACTTGTACACTAGTGTTTAATTAACTTTATTCATATTAGCTCCAAATGGAAAACATCCCGAATATCTACCAAGAATGGATAATAAACTATGGTATGTTCTTACAGTGGTATATGAATACATGCCAGAATATGAATGAATCTCAAGCACATTATGTTAAGTCAAATTAAGCAGACACAAAAGAATACATGCTATTTGATTGCATTTATATTAAATATAAGAAGAGGTAAAACTATGGTGATAGAAATTGATCAATGGCTGCCTACAGCATGGGTGGGAATTGACTGGAAAAGTGCCTGAGGAAACTTTCTGAGGAGGCAGAAATGTTCTAAATTTGGATTTGAATGGTGATTACCTGGGTATATATAATTATCAAGATCCTATGAATTGAACATTTGAACATTTTATTGTATCTAAATTCTATCTCAATTTTTTTTAAAGATGTGCTTGCAGTGTTTGTTGAGCAGGGAATCTCAGTGTATTTGGTGTGGAGTGAGAGGGGAGAAATGTTGCAGGAGATGAAGCCAAAGATAAAATAAGCAATGAATTGAGTCCTCTAATGCATGGCAGCCTCAGGCTTTCATTCAGGATGAAATGGAGAGACTTCACAGGATTTTGAGCAGAGGCATGAAATGATCTAAATGTTTTAACCGGATCAATGGCTGCTGTGTTGAGAAAGACTGTGGGAAGTAGGATTAAAAGAGGCAGATCTATCAGAAGACCATTACAGCAATTGGAGCTAGAGTTAATGATGGCTGGGATGAGGGAAATGTGGAGATGTTAAGAAGAATCTGGATTCTAGATTTAAGTTTGAAGGTAGAGAGGTTGGGATTTTGGAATGATTGGATGTGGGATAATAGAATATGAGGAATCAAAAGGGACTCCATGCGGCTGGGGTTATAGCTCAATGGTAGAGCACTGCCTAGCATGTGTGAGCACTCGGTTCAATTCTCAGCACTGCATATAAATAAAATAAAAGTCCATCGACAATTAAAAGTTTTTAAAAATAATAAGACCTTAAAATACAGTGATTCCAAATTTTGGCTCTAGTAACTAGGAATGTGTAGCTTGTAGTTTCCATTAGCTGAGATGAGGAAGATAGTGGATAGAGAAGGCTTTGTGGACATGTTAAGCTTGAGATGCCCAGGGAACATCCAAGTAGAGAGGATGATCAGGCAGCTGGATATTGGGAGTTTTTAGTGTACAGATGTTATTAAAAGTCACCTACCTGTGTACGATCACCAAGGAATAGAATGTAAATAGAAAAAAGGAGAGATTCACAGATATTTGAGTATCAGCCATTCTGAAATTATCACTGGCCTGCCACGAAAGGCAGGAAAGGAAAGACCACCAGTAGGGAAGGGCAATTTCAGAAGAGGAGATGTTGTCTTTTCTGCAAAGTGCCCTTTCTGCCTCAGCATCAGAAGGGGATGGAAAGCAGAATGGATGGGGGAAGCAGAGTGTGTCTCCCCATACTGTCAAGTTCCTAGAGTCATGAATTTACCTTGTGTTAGGATGAAGAGAAGAAGGGCTTTGGATAAACTTTTAGATTGAAGCCAAATGAATAGCATTCAGTTTTAAAGATCCATAATGTATATGCCTACAAAGTTATGGAACTGTAATGATACCTTGTGAGAGTCTGCAATCCAGCCTGGAAAACCATGTGGGCTAGAAAACACTATGGGTAGTGTTAAACAGAGCACAGGTTGTATCAGTTATTGGAAAGAAGCCAAAACTTGTACTGTTTATACCCCTGTGAGTTGAGACTGCTCATGAAACTCAGCATGCTTGTTTCTGATGCAAAAAAGTTTATGAAAGAGAGCTCTGGGGTTCAATTTGTGTACCTTAAAAAAAGTAGGTTGGACAGCATGATAATCTACAAGATCATTTTTGTCATTGGATTCAAAGCACTTAAGATGAGTGGTAGCACATTGGCTGCTGCTAAATCAACATTTTGCTGAAGAGTGATTATTTTTCTTTTAAAGTACATCTGGAAGAATAGGATTTATCTGAGTTTCAGTGAATCTAAATAGCTTTCTAAAACCCAGTTATTAAAATACTTTAAAGATTCTGCTTTTAAGGCAATAATTACCAATAATAAAGAGCAATAAAATTCCTGTCTCTATGCAGAACATGCATATCAATGAAATTTCAGTTTATGCAGATACCTGCTTTACAAGGTTTAATGAGAATCTAAAAATAAGAACTAATGTCCTATATGGAGATAAACACTCTGACAGATTTGTTTGACACAAAGAGTTCCCAACATTGAGGAACATATCTTTCCAACTTATGTTTTGGCTTCTTTAAACCCCTTAAACAGCTATCTTTTAGCAAACTTAATGATGGATGTGTTCCAGAAATAATTTCCCATAATTCTTTCCTATTAGTGTAGAAATCAGCTAAGGTCACAGAATGCAAATCAGTGATTTTACCATACAAAATTTATTCTAATTTTCCTCTTGGGAAAAACCTTGCAATTGAAACACATTGGTTTTGAGCAGATTTGAGGCCCATTTTGCAACTGCAAATATACAAATATTGAACTTCAAACAGCAACCAATTGTTGCAGCGTCTGTGTAACTGTATGTTATAAAAGAAGAAAAACCATCTGAAATCGTCTCTGGGAATTCACTACTGGTTTGAGCATTTGTTTTTTAATTTAAAAGGATTAATAACATTATATAAAATATTTTTGTTTGGAACCTGGGTGTATTATTCCAATGAGGGGAAAAAGCATTCAGTGAGATCTTACCTGATATGTTCAATACAGTTCTATGCCCTGGCAGGTACTGACTGGTCAGTTGATTGGGTTTTCACAGAGATAGAGGGATCAAATGTAGAGAAAGTGCATTTAGAACAGAAGCAAAGCTATTATGGTCTGGATGTGAGGTGTCCCCCAAAAGCTCATGTGTGAGATAAGGAGAGAAGGCTTAGAGGAGAAACCCAATCAGTGAATTAATCCCCTGGGGATTAACTGAGTTGTAACTGAAAGTGGGTAGAGTGTGACTGGAGGAGGTGGGTCATTGGGGGTGTGATTTTAAGGTATAAATTTAGTATCTGGTGAGTGGAGTTTATCTCTGCTCCCTGATCATCATGTGAACTACTTCCCTCTGCCACACTCTTCCACCATGATGTTCAACCTCACATCAGGCCTCAAGGAGTGGCACCTATTGACTGTGGACTGAGACCTCTGAAACCATGAGCCACAACATAAACGTTTCCTCCTTAAAATTGTTCTTGTTGAGTCTTTTAGTCATAGCAGCAAATATCTGACTAAAACAGAAGCTGTAAATTTTATCTAAGCAGTACAAGTAGACTAAATACTAATATCAGAAAAAAATTTAAAGTGTTTAAATTATAAATTTAAAAGTTTTTATTCAGAATATTGGAGTTTGTGATGATTTTCTTGACTGTGTTGCATAGTTTTACTTTTAATTCTATATATGTAGTTTAACAAATTTGAGAAATGCCATGTTCTTTGGAAACAAAGAAATATGAGTATTAAAAAAATATATATATATATATAAACATATATAGATGTAGATGTGTGTGTTTATATAGAAATAAAACATTCTGTGTGTGTATGTGTGTGTATACATATATGACAGAAGGGAGAGAGAGAGAAAGTTCTGGTCTTTAATTTGCTTACCTTAAAATAATTAAGTTGGACAATTCAGTGGTCTACAAGATTATTTCCTATCATACATATACCTACCATGTACGAGTCATTTACATAGTTCCTAATAGTGGGTTGTGAGATTAGTGACAGACTCAGTAAATCTAAGAAATGTGTTTAAGGTTACACAGCTAGTTAATTGTAGACAGTATTGATTGTGAGTCTATTTGACTTTAAACCATGCTCTTTCACTCTGTTCTACTTTCTTTTTCTGTTAACCTACTAAGAAGGTAATACAAAACTACCAAAACAAATTAATGAGAGATAATTATTTTGTTTAAAATGAATTCATTATAAAAATGAGCAATGTTTGAATACCATCTGCTCTTATATACAATCCATCATAATGATATCTGTTTTTCAGGAATGTAAGTATTATATAAAACATGTTTTTGAAAATGAGTGTGATGAACTGGGTATGTTGGTACCTGCCTATAATTCCAGCAACTCAGGATGCTGAGGCAGGAGGATCACAAGTTTGAGGCCAGCCTGGGCAACTTAGTTAAACCCTGTCTCAAAATAAAAAATAAAAAGGGTTGGGGATGTAGCTTAGTGGTAGAGTGCTCTTTGGTTAAATCACCAGTACCACAAAAAGAAAGAAGGAAAGAATAAGTAAAGGAAAGAAAGAAGGAAGAAAGGAAGGAAAAAAAGAAGGAAAGAAGGAAGGAAGGAAAATAGCCAGCCAGTTAGCCATAGATGTATTCTGGGCTTTGAAAGACCTTTGCTGCTTCATTCCATATGTATTACTTTCTGACATCTTCACTGATAACACAGATAGAATCCTTTGCAGAGAATAGAAATGACATTGAAAGGATCATATGCACATGAGGCACCAGGACTGTGATAAGCAGCCAAGGTTTGTCAAATTCCTAGTGTGTCAGAATGTGTCAGTCAAGGGCAGACAAATGTATAAGTTCCCTACCATTAAGTACCGTGAAGTAGCATGGCAAAGATGCAACAAAGACTGCCACAGATACAGAGATGGAGAGAGATGTTCGCATATTTCTAGTGATGTACACAACATTTTCTAATCCACACTTGGTAAGAAGTGAAATTAACAGGGTCAGAATATCAGAACAAATATATTTTTCCTTTGGCTCTGTCTCCTTCACCCAAGACACCTTTAAAATCTTCACTTATTTTTTCTGAATTATCCTGAGTATTTCACCAGAATACACACACCCAAACTCCATCGTTTTACTTCTTCCAGCCCTGGCTTTGCTGCCTTGGGTAAGGTCTCCTGCCAAATTTTCCAATGCCAAAGAAGCAGATGCTGCTGCCCAGGGCTCCTGCCTTGGCTCCCTCCTCCCTCCTGCCCCCTGCTTTCCCCAGTACTGAAGCTATTTCACTGTGCCAAAGTCATTGATGCAGGCAGCTCTGGTGCAGAAATCTCATGTTGTGTTCTCCACTGGTGTGTGGAGAATCCCCCCTCTCTCTTTTGTATCACACTCTTAGAATACATGTAACTCATGTCCTCAGGCCCCATCAGTCGGTTGGAAGAAAGGAAGTCACATTAACATAATGCCCAGGATTTGCTGGCTCCTTTGCCCTCATTTATAAAACTGCAGTGATTTTCCAGTCCTCATCCCTGCCTGAGTCTCCCCACTTATGTCCTTAGAGAGTGGCAGCTCTATGCACTCAGAAACAGGTCTGTTCATATTTTCTACAAACTGAGTCCTCGTTGGAGCTGTCTCTTCTTTACTCCAGTCTCTTTTGTTTAGAAAGCTTCCATGTAAAAGCAGTCATGAGCTCCAGACACATGATCCCACATTCTGAGGCAGTGTGGATCTTTGTAATACATTTCTGAGTTGCTTAAATGGGCTTTAACTTAGTGCCTGTCACTTTCAACAAGAAGAATCAACTGATATAAATGTGGCAGAAAGGAATGGTATTTGTCTCTGAACATAGTTACTTTTTATGTTCTGAATCATTTCATTTCTTCAGAATTTCCAAGATTGTCCTTGAACATTCCATCACTAGTTGTATTCTACACAGTGTAACTCTCAGATTAGTAAATATAGAGGATACAACTAATTTCTCTGATGTGATTTGCTGTCAGCATTAATTGGACAGTTTTTATTTATTTTAAATTATTTTTATTACACATAATTATACATATTTATGGAATTCCATTTGAAATTTGATACATATATACAATATGTAATGGTCAAATCAGGGTAATTATTTATCATTTCTTTGTATGGGGAACCTTTGTACTCCTCTCTTCCAGTTCATCATATGATATATAAAACATCCTTGTAAGTGATCATTACCTTACAGTGCTGTAGAAGACAGAACTTATTCTTCCTGTTTGGTAATTTCATTTTTTTATATTGCACAGTTTAACATTCTCAATCTCATGAATTTATTTATATTTTATAAACCTAAGTTGAAAAATTAAGTGTTCTTTTGATAAGCTACTCTTGTGGCAGATACTCTCATGTTGCAGATAGTAGGGACATGTGTTAGTGATCATTCTGTTACTATAACAAACACTTTAGATGATCAGCTTAAAAAGAGGAGAAGTTCATAGTTTTGGAGGTCTCAGTCTATGGTTATTTGGTTATTTGGTGAATAGCAAAGGAAGCTATTCACCTTATGGGGGTTGGGATGCCAAGACAGAGTAAGAGACCAGTGTCCCACAATCCCCTTGAAGGGCACACCACCATGTGACCTAAAAACCTCCCATTAGGCCCCACTTCTTAAAAGTTCCACCACCTCTCAGTAGTGCCAACCTGGGCATTTGGGGACATTTCAAATTCAAACTACTGCACACATTTTAGCCTGGAGACCTGCAGCTTGGTCCAGGATCCATCACTTTTTCTGTATGACTTTTATTTAGGCTTTCAGTATCTCTGAAATCATTTCATCATCTACAAAAGAGCACAATGATACAATGTTATGAAAGGATTGTGAAAATATATGAAGTCTATAAAATGTAGAGCATTTGATAATCAAAACAATAAGTTAAAGGACATTGAGAGTTTTATCTCTTTATAGAAAATAGGTTTACAAAATTTTTACATTGAATGCTTTTCAAAATAATTTTGGAAGTGATATAAGAAAAATTTTAAATAGATAGCATTCAAGCTAAAATCAGTAGAGATATAATAAAAATGTAATTGAAAAAATAAAGACTTTTGGTAGAATTAAAAATACACTTATGCATTTATAAGTGAGATGAAGATACATATTTCCATTAGAATATTTTGTAGTCTTTTTAGTGTTTGATACAGATGGTATCGTCTTCTCTGAATATAACATCCTCATAGAAAGCTGATTTCTAGGCTTATGTTAAGGTTAAGTATCCAAATTTATCAATGTTGAACCTAGCTAAGTAGTCATTAACTCAGTCAGATTTTAGGATGAGGAGAAGGGAGGCAAGGATAATGTTTAACCTTGTCTTTGCTAAAGGGCTGGTGAAGATGATACTCACACCTTCAACAGGTACTAGAAATTCATCACCTGAATTAGATAAAAATTAAGACTAAGTATGGATGTTAATGTCCTAATTACTAAATAATGGTTAGATTTGGGACTTAAAATACATTTTCATAAGTTACCTATAGTGATCCAAGATGGCAGACTAGAGGTTGACTGCATCTCCAGTCGCTCCAGAACCCAGGATTCAAGAAGGGGAGGCATTGAGAGACTCGGACTAAAATAGAGCCATGGGGTGAGTCTCCCCCAACGGGTAAAGCTCGGCCTGGGCAGCAGGCCCGGATAGAAGTGGCTTATTGGAGCAGGGCAGGGCAGCTAAAGTCTTCCCCAGATAGCCCTGCATACTCCGGCGGTGGGCCCCTCCCACACGGCCAGCTTCAACAGCATCTCGGAGCAGGTCCCCCAGTGAGAGCCTTTCTGATCAGAACCAGCTCCAAGTCCCAGAGCCAGCGCAGCATGCTCTGGCCTGCAATCAGCTTCAGGGACCAGGACAGGGCAGCCAGGGACTTCCCCAAGCAGTCCGGCCCCCTCCGGCGGGAGGCGCCTTTCAAGGCTAGCTTCTCGGAGCAGACTGCCCAGAGAGAGCCTTTCTACACAGAGCCAGCCACAAGTCCCCAAGCCAATGGAGAGCTTTGACCCGCAAGCAGCCTCTGGGATCAGGGCAGGGCAGCCAGAGACTTCTCCAGGTAGCCCTGCACCCTCCAGCCGCAGGCTCTTTCCAAGGGGCGATCCAAGATGGTGGACTAGAGGGTGACTGCATCTCCAGTCGCTCCAGAACCTAGGACTCAAGAAGGGGAGGCATTGAGAGACTCAGACTAAAATAGAGCCACGGGGTGAGTCTCCCCCACCAGGTGAAGCTCGGCCTGGGCGGCAGGCACGGATAGGGGCGGCTTATCAGAGCAGGGCAGGGCAGCTAGAGTCTTCCCCAGGTAGCCTTGCAAACTCCGGCAGTAGGCTCCTCCCACATGGCCAGCTGCGCAGTGCAGGCCCCCCAGTGAGAGCCTTTCCGCACAGAGACAGCTCCAAACCCTGGAACCAGTAGTGGGCTAGGGGCAACTTTCTTCGGAAGCACTGCATTATCAAGTTCCTCCAAGACTTCAGGCTACTGAAGGCTGGGAGGTGATACACTGGAAATCTACAGGGACACTATAAGCCAATAGAGGAAAACTGCAATATCTCAGAGTACCACTGACATCTGACCAATATGAGAAAACAAGGGAAGAAAATATCCCAAACAAACCTAGATACTATATCAATAAAACCCAATGACAGCACAGCAGGAGAAATGTCAGAAAGGGAGTTCAGAATGTACATAATTAAAACAATCAGGGAAGCAAATGAGGAGATGAAAGAGCAAATACAGGCATTGAAGGAGGAGATGAAAGAGGAGATGCAGGCATTAAATGATCGCACCAATCAACAGTTAAAAGACCAAATACGGGAAGCAAGAGATCATTTCAATAAAGAGTTAGAGATACTGAAAAAAAAAAAACAAAAACAGAAATCCTTGAAATGAAGGAAATAATAAACCAAGTTAAAAACTCCATAGAAAGCATAACCAATAGGATAGAACACCTGGAAGACAGAACCTCAGACACTGAAGACAAAATATTTAATCTTGAAAACAAAGTTGGCCAAACAGAGAAGATGGTAAGAAATCAAGAACAGAATCTACAAGAATTATGGGATATCATGAAAAGGCCAAATTTAAGAATTATTGGGATTGAGGAAGGCTTAGAGAAACAAAACAAAGGAATGAACAATCTATTCAATGAAATAATATCAGAAATTTCCCAAATCTGAAGAATGAAATAGAAAACCGAGTACCAGAGGCTTTTAGGACTCCAAATATACAAAATTACAACAGACCCACACCAAGGCACATTATTATGAAAATACCTAACATACAAAATAAAGACAGAATTTTAAAGGCTGTGAGAGAAAAGAACCAAATTACATTCAGAGGGAAACCAATAAGAATATCAGCAGATTTTTCAATCCAGACCCTAAAAGCCAGAAGGGCCTGGAACAACATTTACCAAGCCCTGAAAGAAAACGGATGCCAACCAAGAATCTTATACCCAGCAAAAGTTACTTTCAGATTTGATGACGAAATAAGATCCTTCCATGATAAACAAAAGCTAAAGGAATTTACAAAAAGAAAGCCGGCATTACAGAACATTCTCAGCAACATATTCCATGAGGAAGAGATGAAAAACAACGATGCAAATCAGCAACGGGAGGAACTAGCCTAAAGGAATAGCCAAATAAAGGAGAAACCAAATCATGACAAAAAACAAAAATGAGTCAAATGACTGGGAATACAAATCATATCACAATAATAACCCTGAATATTAATGGCCTGAACTCATCAATCAAAAGACATAGACTGGCAGATTGGATTAAAAAGAAAGATCCAACAATATGCTGCCTGCAAGAGACTCATCTCATAGAAAGAGATACCCATAGACTAAAGGTGAAAGGATTGAAAAAAACATACCATGCACACGGACACAGCAAAAAAGCTGGAGTATCCATCCTCATTTCAGATAAAGTGGACTTCAAGTCAAAACTAGTCAGAAGGGATAAAGAAGGACATTTCATACTGCTTAAGGGAAGCATAAGTCAGCAAGACATAACAATCATAAATATCTATGCCCTGAACATTGACTCATCCATGTACATCAAACAAATCCTTCTCAATTCCAGAAATCAGATAGATCACAACACAATAATACTAGGCGATTTTAACACACCTCTCTCACCACTGGGTAGATCTTCCAAACAAAAATTGAACAAAGAAACCATAGATCTCAATAACACAATCAACAATTTAGACTTAGCCGACATATGTAGAATATACCATCCAACAAAGAATGAATACACTTTCTTCTCAGCAGCACATGGATCCTTCTCTAAAATAGACCATATTTTATGCCACAAAGCTACTGTTAGCAAATACAAGAAGATAGAGATACTATCTTGTGCTCTATCAGATCATAATGGATTGAAATTAGAAATAAATGACAGAATAAAAATAGAAACTTCTCCAATACCTGGAGATTAAATAATACACTATTATATGATGAATGGATAACAGAAGACATCAGGAGAGAAATAAAAATATTCTTAGAAGTAAACGAGAACAAAGACACATCATATCAAAATCTCTGGGACACTATGAAAGCAGTACTTAGAGGAAGATTCATTTCATGGAGCGCATTTAATAAAAGAAGTAAAACTCAAAAAATAAACGACCTAACACTACAGCTCAAAGCGCTAGAAAAAGAAGAGCAGACCAACACCAAAAGTAGTAGAAGACAGGAAATAGTTAAAATCAGAGCCGAAATCAACAAAATTGAAACAAAAGAAACAATTGGAAAAATTAACAAAATAAATAGTTGGTTCTTTGAAAAAATAAACAAAATTGATAAACCCTTAGCCACACTAACGAAGAGAAAGAGGGAGAAAACTCAAATTACTTAAATTCGGAATGAACAAGGAAATATCACAACAGACACGAGTGAAATAGAAAACATAATTAGAAGCTATTTTGAAAATCTATACTCCAACAAAATAGAAAACCTCGAAGACATCAACAAGTTTCTAGAGGCATATGAATTGCCTAAACTGAACAAGGAGGACATACACAACTTAAATAAACCAATTTCAAGCAATGAAATAGAAGAGGTCATCAAAAGCCTACCAACAAAGAAAAGTCCGGGACCAGATGGGTTCTCAACCGAGTTGTACAAAACCTTTAAAGAAGAGCTCATTCCAATACTCCTCAAAGTATTCCATGAAATAGAAGAGGAGGGAACCCTCCCAAACTCATTCTATGAAGCCAGTATCACCCTGATACCTAAACCAGACAGAGACACATCGAGGAAAGAAAATTTCAGACCAATATCCTTAATGAACATCGACGCAAAAATTCTCAACAAAATTTTAGCAAATTGCATACAAAAATATATTAAAAAGATAGTGCACCACGATCAAGTGAGTTTCATCCCAGGGATGCAAGGTTGGTTCAACATCCGGAAGTCAATAAATGTAATTCACCATATCAACAGACTTAAAGTTAAGAATCACATGATTATTTCAACAGATGCAGAAAAAGCATTCAATAAAATACAGCACCCCTTCATGCTCAAAACACTAGAAAAAATTGGGGTAGTGGGAACATTCCTTATAAAGGCCATCTACGCTAAGCCCATGGCCAATATCATTCTAAATGGTGAAAAACCGAAAGCATTCCCCCTAAAAACTGGAACAAGTCACAGATGCCCTCTTTCACCACTCCTATTCAACATCATCCTTGAGACTTTAGCCAGAGCAATTAGACAAACCAAAGAAATTAAAGGGATACGAATTGGAAAAGAAGAACTCAAACTATCCCTGTTTGCTGATGACATGATTATATATTTAGAGGAACCTGGAAATTCCACCAGAAAACTTTTAGAACTCATAAGTGAATTCAGTAAAGTAGCAGGTTACAAGATCAATGCTCATAAATCCAATGCATTTTTATACATAAGTGATGAATCTTCAGAAAGAGAAATTAGGAAAACTGCCCCATTCACAATAGCATCGAAAAAAATAAAATACTTGGGAATCAATCTCACAAAAGAAGTGAAAGACCTCTACAATGAGAACTACAGAACACTAAAGAAAGAAATTAAAGAAAACCTTAGAAGATGGAAAGATCTCCCATGTTCTTGGATAGGCAGAATTAGTACTGTTAAAATGGCCATACTTCCAAAAGTGCTATACAGATTCAATGCAATTCCAATTAAAATCCCAATAATGTACCTTACAGAAATAGAGCAAGCAATTATGAAATTCATCTGGAAGAATAAGAAATCCAAAATAGCTAAAGCAATCCTCAGTAGAAAGAGCGAAGCAGGGGGTATCACAATACCAGATCTTCAACTCTATTACAAAGCAATAGTAACAAAAACGGCATGGTATTGGTATCAAAATAGACAGCTAGATCAATGGTACAGAATAGAGGACATGGACACAAACCCAAATAAATACAATTTTCTCATACTAGACAAAGGGTCCAAAAATATGCAATGGAGAAAAGATAGCCTCTTCAACAAATGGTGCTGGGAAAACTGGAAAACCATATGCAACAGAATGAAATTAAACCCCTATCTCTCACCCTACACAAAAATCAACTCAAAATGGATCAAGGACCTCGGAATCAGACCAGAGACCCTGCATCTTATAGAAGAAAAAGTAGGTCCAAACCTTCAACATGTTGGCTTAGGATCAGACTTCCTTAACAGGACTCCCATAGCACAAGAAATAAAAGCAAGAATCAACAACTGGGATAGATTCAAACTAAAAAGCTTTCTCTCAGCAAAGGAAACTATCAGCAATGTGAAGAGAGAGCCTACAGAGTGGGAGAATATCTTTGCCACTCATACTTCAGATAGAGTACTAATTTCCAGAATGTATAAAGAACTCAAAAAACTCTACACCAAGAATACAAATAATCCAATCAACAAATGGGCTAAGGAAATGAACATACACTTCACAGAAAAAGATCTACAAGCAATCAACAGATATATGAAAAAATGTTCACCATCTTTAGTAATAAGAGAAATGCAAATCAAAATTACCCTAAGATTCCATCTCACCCCAATTAGAATGGCAATTATCAAGAATACAAACAACAATAGGTGTTGGCGAGGATGTGGGGGAAGAGGTACACTCATACATTGCTGGTGGGGTTGCAAATTAGTGCAGCCACTCTGGAAAGCAGTATGGAGACTCCTTAGAAAACTTGGAATGGAACCACCATTTGACCCAGCTATCCCACTCCTTGGCCTATCCCCCAAGGACTTCAAATCAGCATACTACAGAGATACAGCCACATTAATGTTCATTGCTGCTCAGTTCACCATAGCCAGATTGTGGAACCAACCTAGATGCCCTTCAGTTGATGAATGGATAAAGAAACTGTGGCATATATATACAATGGAATATTACTCCACAATGAAGAATGATAAAATTATGGCATTTGCAGGCAAATGGATGAAATTGGAGAATATCATGCTAAGTGAGATAAGCCAATCTCAAAAAACTAATGGACGAATGATCTCGCTGATAAGCAGATGAGGACATATAATGGGGGCTGGGAGGGGTTAACGTTAGGGTTAGGATTAGGTTTAGGGTTAGGGATAAGGAGGGTGGTAAGAATGGAGGAAAGAAGGACTGTATAGAGGGAAAAGAGGGGTGGGAGGGGTGGTAGGGAAGGGAAAAAAATAATGAACCAAACATCATTGCCCTATGTAAATTTATGATTACACAAATGGTATGCCTTGACTCCATGTACAAATAGAGAAACAACATGTATCCCATTTGTATACAATAATAAAAAAAAATAAGTTACCTATAACTGTTAACCCAAATTAGACCAATGAGAACTTGAAGTTCTAAGTTATTTTTTCTCTTTTCATTTCCATCCTAACAACATTGTTTTCAGGATAATTTTCACAGTTATTTGTTTGTGTGTTTCAGTTCAGTTACAGCGTGCTTGGTAACACTAAGATAATACAGCATCATATATCCAGAATATTGCAACTAAATTAGTCAATAAATTAAAAGAAACTAAAAGAATGTGGATTTGTTTCTATCAAGTCAACTAATATAAATAGAGTATACCACTAAAAATATTGCATTGGAACTTGTAGTTGTATTTTCATTCAATAAAACTACATCTATTCTGTCTGTATTGTCAAGAATTCTGAATTAATGGTATACAAATTAATGTATAGCATCTCCTAGATTTTAAGTTTGAGTGAACTCTAATTTTTCCTCTTTCCACACAGCATATTCTCTGCTTCTGGAAATAAATTGGATGAAGTTCCTTTCACCCTCTGCAAGAGAAATTGAATTTTCTTGTGTAGAAGCAAAGCAACTAGGAACATATTTTTTTCTGTCTTGGGCAGTTTTGTTGAATTATAGCATCATCACACACCAGGCCTTTAAAGATAAGGAAGTCAGGTGTGGAGAGACAAGAGTTCTTAAGGAGAGATAAGTATATTGGTTGAAGATGGAATCATATTTGGTAAGCTTGCTGTCTGTGAGCTACATGGGAGGGGGATGTAGCATGCTGGAGTAGAGCATGATCTGATGTAAATAAACAGACTTATGTAAGGTTCCAGCTAAGCCACTAAAGATGGAAATTAAATGTACTTGGAAATTTATACAATCACATTTAATCTTCTGACCAACTTTGCAGGGCAAGTATTATTACCTGAATTTTATTGATGAAGGAATTGTAACTCAGAGAATTGATATGAGTAATAGGAGACAGAACATGGAATTTGATCCTGGTCCTTTTGATTCTAATGGACTCATTCATTTCCTACTCACCACCACCTTCCTGAGAGTCCCCCTTATCATCAATGGAAAATGTTTGTTTTTGGCTTATTGCTGCGAGGCACCGAGACAAGGATGTGTGCTATCTTTGGGATCAGCCTCAGCCATTAGATTTTATGAAGTCCTCAACATGGGTTCTTTCCCTATATTTGTGCATCTATTTGTTGAATGTTACTGCTTCAAATTAGACCATAAGCTTCCTGAGATGATGGACCAAATTTGTTTTCCTCAGTGTTTTATCTGAAGTATAGGCCAGTACAATACAAAAGCAAATGTGTTCAATGTAAAATAGAAAATTTTTCAAATACCCTTTTAATTTCAGAATAATTTTAGATTTACAGAATTATTGTGAAGGTAGACTGTTTCCCCTATGATTAATATCCCACATTAAAATGGTATTTTTTACACAATTTATCAATACCGATGTTACTATAAACCAAACTCTATACTTTATTTTGATTTCTCTAGTTTTTAACCTGATGTCCTTTTTATCTTCCAGCATCCCACCCAGAATACCATGTTAGATTTAGTAGTCATGTCTTCTCTTAGCTGTGAGAATTTCTTAGATTTTCCCTGTTTTGAGGACCCCAGTATTTTTGAGGAATTACAGTCAGAAATTGCCTTGGTTTGGATGTTTGTCCTTTTCAAAACTCATTTTTGAAATTTAATTGTCACTGTAACAGGTAGGGCCTTTAAGAGGTGATTAATCATGAAGGATCCACCCCTCTGGGTGGGATTGGTGCCATGGTAAAAAGGTAAGTTTGACCTGTCTTGCCATCTCTTGCAGTTCCTCCTTCTACCTTTGCCACATGCCACCTTGGATTTTCCAGCCTCCAGTTGCATGAGTCAATGCATTTCTGTTTTTTATGTATATGTCCAGTTGCAAGTATTCCTTTAGAGCAGCAAAAATGTTTTTTATAAAAATGTTCCCAAATTAGGATTTGCCCACTGTTTTTCTTATGGTAAGACTAGGGTGTATCTTTTGGGGAGATAAAAAGTCATTCTCATTACATAATGTTAAAGATCCATACTATCAAGATGACTTATTAATATTGATGTTAACCTTTATCATCTGGTTGAGGTAGTGTTTTTCAGGTTTTTCCAATATAGAGTTACATACCTTCCCTTGTTTCCTCTTCCATACAGTACTCTTAGAAGAAAGTCACTGTGCACAGCTTATACATAGGTAGTGGTGCAATGGACGACTCCTCCTTTAGTGTGGTGAATCTACAAATTACTTGGAGTCCTTTCAAACAGAGGCTTTGTGTCTTCTTGCCAATTTATTGAATTCATCACTTGTATCAGTTTGCACTCATGGATATTTATTTTGCACTTTGAGTTAGAATCCACTGTTACTTTGTTTTCTTGCTCAAATTATTCCAACTTTGACCATTGGGAGCCCTTTCAGTAGCTCTTTTTCCCCTTTGACATACCCCTATCAATGTGGAGTTTTGTTTGAGCACTTCTTGTTTTCTGGACCTACAGGATACTTTAGGCTCATCTTGTGTATCTACTGCCCAAGTCCTAGAGCCAGTCTTTTCTCTAAGAGATCCTAGTTCCTTTTACAGGAAGGTGGAATTAGAAATCAAAATCTGGACACTAGGTGTGCTTATTACTATGGGATAATGATTGCTTCTAGGTTGTGTCAGGTGACAAAGTGAGAAAATATATGTGTATATATATTCTTTGGTGCATATATAAATTATACAAATATTACTATATGTAACCATATATATCTATATTGAGCATGAATTTATACTGATGTTCCCAACTCTAGCTTATTATATGTGGATCATTCTAGGCTCCTTCCATTGTGTATCTGTAACCTCTAAATCAGTGAGAGACCTGTAATCCACTATCCACTATCATTACTTAATTGTCCAATTCAGTATTCAAGCATCGTGATTTCAGAATTGTTAACTGATATTCTTGTGGGAAACAACTTTATCAACTAGAGTTTGTATAGAGTCTCTTTTGTCTTTAGTGTTATAGACTGTACTCATTTTCAATGTTACTTAGATCAGCATTCTAATTCCCAAACCCATTCAGTGAGGTTGCTTCGTATATTTATAATATATCTAAATTCCTTTGCCACATCTGCAATCTTGGAATTTTCTGACCTCCTAAATGTTTCTTAAACATTTGCAAACATGATAGCCACACTTCATGCTTCAGTGTTCTATAGACTTAAAAATACATTCTATCATGTATATACCATTATAGTATCATACAAAATAGTTTCACTGCCTTAAAAATCTCAAACACTTTTTCATTTTGTACCAGGGGTTGAACCCAGAAATGCTTAACCACTGAGCCACATCCCTTGCCTTTTTTAGTTTTTATTTTGAGACAGAGTCCAAGTTGTGTAAGGCCTTGCTAAGTTGGTAAGTCTGGCTTCAAACTTCTGATTCTCCTGCCTCAGCCTCCCAAGTCACTGGGATTACAGTTATGCACCACCATGACCAGCTTAAAAAAATCTCATACACTTTAAAAAATCTCATATACTTTTAAAATTCAATCATACTCATCTCTTTTAACATACTCTCTGCCTGACCATGTAGCAACCTCTGTTGTGCTGGTGATTTACCATCTCCATAGTTTTGCTTTTTCCAGAATGACATATTATTGAATTTTACATTATTGTAGCTTTTTGGACAGGCTGTTTTCATTTAGCAATATACATTCAAGAACCATCCAAGTCATTTTGTGGTTTGATAATTTCTTTGTTTTTATCCCTGAATACCATTTCATTATATGGATGTACAAAGTTTATTTATCCATTTACTCATTGAAAGACATCTTGATTGCTTCTAGTTTTTGGCAATTATGAACAAATCTTATATATACATTCATGTGGAGGTATTTGTGAGGAAATATGTTTTCAAATCAGTTGGAAAAATAGCTATGAGCATGATTGCTTATGAGGCTATATTAATTGTGTAAGAAACGCCAAAATGTCTTCCAAAGTGGCTGGGTCAGTTTGCATTTTCACCAGTAATGAATGGAGAGTTCTTGCTCTGTGTATTTTTCAGTCCTTAGTTTCGACAGTGTTTGGGAATGTAGTCATCCTAATAGGTATATAGTTGTCTCTTTCTGTTGTTAAATTGATGATTTTTTCCACAGGAAATGGTACTATTCATTCCTGTTCCTTGGAAATGTACAATTTATAGATGATCTTCTGGACCAAACCTTTGTGGTACACATCAGTAAATTGAGGACCAAGGAAAAGTAGTAACTTGACAAAGTTCAATGGAATTCAGCAGAACAAAAAAATTGCACTGAGACTGTAGTGTGAAGATTGTTCTCAAACTGACCCCAACAAACTCTGTAGCTAGCTACTTCAGCTGGATTTATTGTATAGAATTTAAAGAACTCACTCTAGCAGTGATGGATAGGGTATGGGGGGAAGAGAGCTATTGCCCAACTGGGTATGATCTGAAAACATTTCCCCAAAGCATAGAATCTGTGGATGTTTCAGACTGATGAAGTAAACATTTGTGATTTCTCTTAAGAGACTTTAAAATGAGAGGCAGAACTCTGGTCATGAGTGGATCCTGGGGAGGCCAACCATTGTGAAACTCAGGTGATATGGGGTCATGTTCTGAGGCTGATATGAAATCATTCTGTCTGGCCCTGGTAGCTTTATGCTATGGATCTATCCCCTGATCATGAGATCATATATTTTTAAACAACTACGAGTGTTAACTTATGAAACATTGGAAGGAGAAATATACCTTCTTATCTATTACATTTACCATTTGTACAACATAGAGATGATAAGCACATCTGCTGATTACCTAAACTTTTTGTCTAGATACCAGAATTGTGACTGTAAAATTCAGTCAAGTTCCATTCAAATCTAGAAAAATTTTTAAAACTATACCTGGAGAACTTCTTTAACTTGGAATGAGACAGACATCATTGCCCTATGTACATGTATGATTACATGAATAGTATGAATCTACATTGTGCACAACCATAGAAACAAAAAGTTGTACCCCATTTGTGTACAATGAATCAAAATGCAGTCTGTAAAAAATTAAAAACTGTGGGCTGGGGAGATAGCTCAGTTGGTAGAGTGCTTGCCTCACAAGCACAAGGCCCTGGGTTCCATCCCCAGCACCACCAAAAAATAAATAAATAAATAAATAAAAGCTAAATAATAAAATATAAAAGAATTAATGAATGGTTAGTAAATCTATATTATGGAATGAAAATTATGTGAACTTATTTTATTGTTAGCATGAGCATGAGCAAAATAATAATGATAATAATCAGCTAAGCATCCTCTTACTCTGGGAATAATTCTGATTCCTTTATCCCAAAGAACTGTTAAAAACTTCAACCAGATGTGACCAAGGAAAGCATTTCTATTTTGATTTTTTATCCAGGAACTGTTCTGTTTGCTCTGTTGTACCTTATACTATTTAGGTTCCAGACTTTGTACAGATAGATTACTTTCCTCATGGGTTTTGTATGTTGTTACATAGAATTTTCTGTATTTTTTTTTGCAATCACCCCAAGTTCAGATGGTGTTTCAAGTGTGAAGATGTTTATTATTTCCAGCCATCTTTTTCATATAATTCCTTCACCTCTGCAAAACACTGGATGCAGATTTCTGTATCTCTTGGTACTATCATGCTCTGATCTATGCTGTAGTGATGGGCAGGGAATTGGGGGTAGAGAGCTACTGCTCAACTAGGTATGACCTGAAAACATTCCCCCAAAGCATAGAATCTGTGGATTCTCCAGATTGATGAAGTACATGTTTATGATTTCCTGCTGTGGTAGTTGCAGTAGGTGCTCCCAAGTTCATGTTTTCTTCCCCAGAATGGACAAGTGGTGGCCCTGAGTCCCAGAGTCCTCTTAAAGTCAAAATTTTGTAATAGCAAATTATGCTAGCCCTACTGAATCACTTCAGGATTGGTGATTTCTCCGTGTATAGGAGAAAGATTTCAGTGAGTTGGTCACAGAATTTTCTGATTTTATTCTATTCATTTTCAACTAAAGAGGGGTGGGGAGTAGCAGTCTCAAGGGGGTCTCTTTTAAAGACCTCTCTGCTTCAGGGTTCTCAGGTGCTCTCTCTTCAGCTTCCCTTTCTACATTATTTCCCTAAAGATCCTGGATCCAGGGGCATAGCCCACTGATACTACCACTCCCCATCAGGGATGTAAGAGCTCCAAGAAGGGCTGGCAGAGAGTGTCAAGAAGAAAACTGGAGGAGGGGAAAGCAGTTATCTGTATAGCATGGCTTGAGAGGCTCGAAACCTTTTTGACTTCTTTACCCAAACGTTTCTCTTCCTGATCCTGTCAAAGTGCTTGGAATTTCCCAAAGCTATTTATCTCTTGGGCTTAGGCACTGAAGTCTTATATAATGTATTTGTGCTATTTAGATGCAGGAGTCATGAAAAAATTAACTCAGATTTATCAGTTAAGCTGCAGTAATTTATCAGAGGAATAGAATATTCCTGAGGGAATAAGATTTGAGACATGAGATTTGATGTGGAAAGAACAGCGGTTCTTACCTTTGGTTGTTGTAAACTCCTTAGAGAATATTTCAAAATCTATCAAACCTCTCCCCAGAAAAATGCACATACAAGGGAGATGACTTTTGCAGCTGGGCATTTGCAAAAGTCAAAACTAGTTGCTTATACACCCTTAAATCACCTATGAAGCATTCTGTTCAGGGTTTTGAGGTATTTTGTTTTTTAGTAATTATGAAGTATATTGAAATTTGATTACTGTTGATCTAGACCAAAGAGAATAAAAGAATGCATAAAGGCTGATATTTGTCCTTTCAAAGCATTCTACATTTGAAGTAACTATTAAATCTTTGGTGTAGAATGGAACATAGACCTACATTCTAAAGCCTATCTGTAGGGTGTATTGCAGTCTGGTTTTTATTGTTAAGCAACTAAACATTAATATCTGCTAATGAATTTCCTTGTGATTAATTATTTAAAAAGTTAGTGGCAGGGCTAGGTTACAAAGTCAGAATACAAATTTCATTTGTGCAAAATGAGTCTCCACTGTATACACAAAACCAACTTCTGCTTTGGACCACTTATTGTTTCAGATGGTTGGGAGACTGGGAAGTTGAACACTGAGAAGAGGGTATGAACTGAAGTGATGGAAATGTGGCAAAGAGAGAAAGGCAGAGAGGACTGTGGAAAAGTCCTTTTACTGACCTTCATTTCTTCATTGGATCAGTCCAGTTGGAGACCTTTCTCCTTTTAAAAACACCCTTTGCTCCCTCTTCTGTTTGTGCCTTCCCACCTTCTGTCTCTTTATTTGCCCCAGTGTTCTCCCCTGGACTCTTGGCACTCAGCAAGTGAGGCCCACAGGAAGTCCCAGTTGGACAGAGGGAAAGCATAAAGCAGCCTTATCACTGCTTCTTGGTTCCTCTGTGGTTTATTGTTATTTTTTTAATGCAGTGTTTCTATGTGACAGCTGTGTTTTCAACTGAAGAAATTTTTGACCTTAAGGACAGAAGGGGAAAAAAAGTTATTAAAAGAGGCAGTGAGGAATTTTAAAAGTCAGGATTTCTTTATATAGCCTCAAATGTAGCCAGTTCCCATCTTTTCAACAAAATCTTCTCTGACTGAATAGAAAGTATGTATCCATACTCTATGGTCTGACAATTTCTCATTTCTTTTTGGATATAACCCTTTATGAACAACAAAAACTTTCTCAGCATCTAGTGAGACCATTCATTTATTCGCTTGTCAAATCAGTTGGTATATTTGTTAGGAAGTTAATTGGTAATTTAGGAGCTTTGACCATTGGAAAAACTACAATATGTTGGTGCATGAAGGTATATCTCTACCTCTTACCCTATTTCCTCATGTGGTAGAAACTAAACGGAAGGGGGCAGAATGTGATTTAGTATGTTGTTTATGTATCGTAAAGATTAAATGTGATAAGCATTACTTAGTTCATACAAACAGTCAGTACCTTTTTAGTTTCACTTCCTTTCTCTAGATGAATACTCCCACACTCCAGATGTTTCTATTCCTACCAGAACCCAGTGCCCACTACTCATAACACTGAGGTGACAAGAAGCAGTAGGACATATGAATTTATGTTAAAGCACTTGGGGAACTTCTAGTTTCCACACAGGGAGAGGTGAGTCTAAAGTGGTTCATTTATCTTTGGTATCTATTCTAATAGGTTTCTATACCTTTAAATTATATTCTTGGGTTACAATTCTTCTGGTTTTATGGAGATAATTCCCATCAGATTAGGATGGAAAATTTGTGAGATCCTTGGTGATATTATGTATTCTGCAAACAAAATGATTTTTTTATGGTCAAATTCTGGGATTGTTAAAATTCTTTTTCAGGTACAATTATGCTAGCATGCAAGCTGCATGAGGATGGAGATTTTGCTCTTTTCTCATTGTAGCACCCCAATCATTTAGGTACCTAAGACATAGGAATGAACTAAAAACTTCTTTGCTGAATGAATGAATATACTTGTTCAAGCTACCTAGAGAAAGAGTCAGTCCAGGCTCTGCCTCTGGAATAACAGAGAATATCTACCAAATATTCTCAGGAGTGTTGAAAAAAAAAATGTTTTGAGAGCTGACGATGTATCTGGCATTGTGTTGTACCCTTGGGATTTTGTGGTTAATTAGTCATGCTCCCTGCTATGAAATGAGCCTATAGTTTAATGGAAAAGAGAAATATTTTAAAAGGTGCATACAACAGGGATGGTTTTATGAAAAAAAGGGTAGAGAGTGTGGAGAGAGCACTGCAGGGATCCCAGCATGTGCCTCAAGCAAGTGTGTGAGCTGAAGTTATCCTGAAAACTAAAACCAGTATTTCAAATGAAAGGTATTGTTAGCAAAGGCCTTGTGATTAACTAGCTGCCTCTTTCCTGGTACTCACTCTCTTTCTTGTGACACAGGGTAAGAAGCTTTGTGTCTCAGTGGTTCCCTTGTGTGCATGACCCTGAGCTGCAGCTGAATCACTGAGCCTGAAGAGGTCAGCAAGCAACTTGCTCTAAAATGCTTCTTTTGAGGAAACATCTGTCTCTCTTTCAGGATGCTAACTGTCACATGTGTCTCCCAACATTAGCATATTTTTCAGCCATCTGCAGTGGTTGCCTCCCACCTACACAAGCTTAGTCACTGCATACAAACACATACCCTTGCCCAAACTTCAATACCAGGCTGCAAGACACTGCAACCATCTTAAAGCTTCATAGCCATGCGTATTTCCCCAAGGTACTACTTACTTACCTTTTGTGCAATAAACTTATCAGTTTTTAGCTTATTTGAATGCAAGGAAAATAGGAGAAAGAACTGTGGTTGTAGGTCTTGTTTTTGGTTGTTACAGTTGTCCCTTAGAAGAAACCCTGAGATATCATTTGGTTTCACTTCCTACTAGGCATTAGGTAGGCCCATTCTTAATGAAAACTCTAATTCAATATCTTCTCATTTTTAAACCACTTAGAGGGGCAAAATTATGTAGGTTCTGATGGTAAATCATTCCAGAGTTAATAAATCTTGCTCTCAGAAATCCCTTTTACATATAGCTAATGTATCTTCCTTTGCCTCTGTTCATACGTGTAGTTTCAGTTACAGCACAGCTTACGATGTAGTTATGAGTGACGATGTAATTATGAGTGAGGTATTCAAACCTGGTCTCTTTTCTGATGAATTATATAATTTAAGACAATTACATGACCATTTTTAAATCCCAGTTTCTTCATTTGTAAACTGAGGAAAACAGTGTTCATATCAAAAGGATAATGTCTGTGACCCTGAATTGACCCAGTTTCTCCCACATAATGCATATTTGAAAGACAATGATTACAATTATTGTTTAGTAGAAACAGGAAGCATGATTTATTTGGGTTTGCATCATTCACAGCCCTTAGGTGGTCCTGTGAACATGATAGGTACTATAGAACTGTGTATAGATGTTTAACAAATAATTAAAACAATAAGAGTAGGGAACAATTTGCTATTCTATTAATTAGCTTCATGCCAGGGAAAATCATTTGCACATCCTGAATTTTAGTTACTGTACTGTAAAATAGTGTCAGAAATGGTCATTTTCTCTTGAATATTTATGGTGAGTATTCCGTCCTATAAGTACTCCAGAGAAGGAAGTTCTATAGACAAAATTTCTGGGCCTAAATATTATTTCTTATTAGTTATCTCATTTTAAAGAAATTATATATTTTCTTTAACTACTTTTTTCTGTGCCTCAAATGAGGTAGAAGTTTATTTCTCTTTCCTGTTAACAGTCTGCAGTTGAACCAACTAGGTCCATGGGTACCTCTGCTCTGTATGATCATTCAGAATCCAGGTTCTTTCCATCTTTTTATTTTATTTTTAATTAACATGTATTATTGTACATATTAATGGAGTTCAGTGTGACATTTAGCTACGTTTTAAAACAACTTTGAGGAAGACATTGACATTTTGTCATATTTGTTATATTTGATTAGATTCAAGATAAAAAGGAAAAAATGTTGTGTTCTTGCTCCCTTGGTATTAGTTCAAGGACAGCATAGGACCAATATTGAATATTATTTACCAAAGTAAAAGCAGGGATGGGGAAGGAGATGAAGGAGCCAAACTCCAGAACAATTTCGTTTTTTTATTGGGTGACTAATGTCTTCAACATTCTCCTTGGAGTGTTTCTGAAACTTTGCTCCAGTTCTCCTGGACTCTGCTCATTCTCAATCACAGCTAAAGGAAACGACTGTTTCTGTCTATATAGATGCTGAAGAAATGCAGCCTGTAAAGACTGGGCCCAATTCTACTTAAAGAGACTGATCAAACTATATTTATGTTGTCTTAGCATTTAAGTGGGTCAAGGCAAAGAAGTATGTGATTAGGAGGCAGAGGAAAGTCCTTTGGGGATCTTAAATGCTCTTGGGAGTTTCTTTTTACATCTAACTCTTATCAGGAGTTCTGAAGTTTCCAACATAAACATGAATCCCATCACAAATTTCTAAACCATGAATCATTTTGTCAGTTTCACCAATGACCACTTTGGATTCCCCAAAACCACAGTAAACTTCAGTTAAATGGAACAAGAAGTGTGTCAGCATTAGCATAATCTTATCTGATGTACCCAGCCACAAATCTTGTGTGGTCAATGTTCATTATGATACATATTGGCAAGAAAAAAGTTGGAAGAGGTAAATGAAACTATATCCCTGTATGAAGACTCATGAAAGCCTAATTGTAGATGGGTATTCTACC
This sequence comes from Sciurus carolinensis, assembly GCF_902686445.1. NCBI lineage: Eukaryota > Metazoa > Chordata > Mammalia > Rodentia > Sciuridae > Sciurus > Sciurus carolinensis. The sequence goes on along the minus strand of NC_062223.1, from coordinate 96,844,180 downwards.
ATGGAATTTTACCATGTTTATTTATTTTTTGATAGGCAAGGGGGATTCCTTAGGATCTTTTGGGTAGAACTAAGCTGTAATGTGGGAAAATTTGTCCAACTTCAGGTTAACTGATAGCACCAATGAGGATAAAATTCAGGTAAGTCAGTGAAGTTTCATAGTTTCACTGTTAATACTGGAACCATGTTTTTATATTTTGCAGTCTTATTTTAAGTCAATGAGATAAACAAAAAGAAGTTCAATCCTAAAGGAAATTTTTTTTGTTGAATCAAATAATTGTAGGAAAGTTGTTTCTTCTTAACTTCCTAAATGCTACCACTAATCTGTTGGCTATAGGGTAAAGAGACTTTCCTTTGAGAACTTTCTTTCTTCAAACTAATTAAAACTATGTGATTCAGGAAATTCTTTTAGTACAAACTAGGGGAAGTTGATTTAAATGAAAATAAGGTGAAATGAAAACAGTGGATAGAGTCTGATATGTTTATTTGTTAAAATACTATATTTGTGAATGGTAAAATATAATTTGGATTCCACTAACATTTATGTAATGTCACTATCATACCATCTTATGTAATATTTAGATTAAATTTGTCAGATAGCTTTTACTAGCACTCTTTTTTTCAAAGACAAGAAAATGGAGGCAAAGAGAAGTTCATTAACTTCCTCAAATAAGTAGGTAGTATGGATGGGAACCCCAATTCAGTTCTAGCTCCATCTGACTGTAGGGCAATGGTTTTCCCACTTTGTGCTTGAGAAACCTTTTTTACTTCAGCGCATCTGATGATTCCTCAACTTTTTCTCACTCGGTATCCATGACCATTCATATTCCTCAATAGCAGTGGGGGCGTCTCTGTGGGTTGAGAAGGCAGAAGTTTTCCCTCAGGGACTCATCAGAGTCTATGTGTGGGTGGGTATGAGTAGTTAAGAGAAGATGCCAGAGATCATTTCACTTCCCCACCACCCACCTGGATTCACATTTTCTGTATTATCTATCCCATACTCTGTACCATTTGGTTTGATTCTAAGCCAGCAACTTTATTATAGAACTTCTCCCAGTTTTCTTGTTTAGTATCTCTGAGTTATATTTTTTTAGCACAAATTTACTGGGCAATTTCATGGAATATTCCTGGGTCGGCACATTTCCTTCTCTTAAAAGTAAATCTTGAAATATATGGGGCAAGAGACTCTTACCACAGAGTTATATTAAAGTTTAGTTAGTATAAAACATCAGTTCGGGGGTTATTACGAGGAGTTGGAAATATCTGTGTTATGTCTCTTTGGTCCTCATCTTGTGAGAGTCTTGATATTCCCTACAATGGATACTATAATAGGAATCATCCTCTTTAGCTGATTCAGGTACTCATGGCTCAGTTGCTTCCTAATATGCCTGAGGAGGAGGATTGAATTCCTTTTTCTACCCACTACCTGCAGGTGCCTTTGTTTTCTGGCTGTGGTCAACTCTAGTCTCCCAGCCCTGCTCAGTATCTCAGCCAAGTCCCATGCATGCTTAATATTCAGTTGTGGTATTTTACTGGTTGCTTTGGTTTTCCTTCAGTCTCCTCTAAGCCGTAACTCATTTTTCTCATTAACAAAATGAAGTTTTATGGTATTGAATTGGGCATAGGGAAAAACACACTATTAGGCTGTCAGAGCTATGGGACCCACTGAATTCTAAGTGCCTTTAGCCCTGTGGAACTAATATTGAGTAGGCCAGATTATGTGCTTTAGGTCCAGTCTGTGTGTCATGCTGCTGCTCAGAGAGACATTTCTCTTTTCTCTCTGTGTTGGTGGTTTCAGTATTAAAGTAATATTCTTTCAAAATCATTGACCAGTTTGGATTTTACAGACAGCACAATCCTTTCAGGTTTTATCTGAGGAAAAGGAGCTGTTATTTTTCACAGAAAGTCTGCTGTCTGACAAAAGCCCAGCCAGGAGAGGATTTTTCACAGCTGGCCTTGATTGTTCTAAAACTCATCATGGAACAGCTGGGAGTCTGTGACTTTGCTTCTAACCTCAGAGGTCATGTGAAAGAAGAGAGCTATGTATTCTACATGTTCACCTCCATCTTTCTATTGCTTTCTGTCTGCTCTGTCTGGACTCTGACATTCATGGAAGATGGAGTAAGTGAGCCCACAAATGATGTAATTTCAGGAACAGATGTAATTTTCAACCTTTGTCAAGATATCTGAAATCTAATCCTGAAAGATTCATTCTTTTGGGGCTTTATTTAAGAGTCTCATACAAAAGTGTAAATACCATTGGGAGGTATTGTATTTTAAGCCTTATGCTTTTTTTTGCACTTAAAACACCTTAAGGCAATGTCAGTCCACACCTGAGGGGCATCCATTGACAACGAGTTGAAAGCTAAATTATAGGGAAAGCAGTGACTCAGAAACAGTCTGTCAGGGAATGGTGCTAAAAGAAACCAAGGACAAACTTTGACAAGTTCACACCTTTCTGGTCCTCCATATGTGTGTAATAATAATTCCATCACAAGAGGTTTTGGCACATTGCATTTGTAGGATGCATATCATGGATTGTGTTTGAGAATTAACAATAGTGAACATTAGTCTCTAACAGTGGGTAGACTAACATATAATGTTAAAATTCTATAAATATTTTGTAGAAACTAGTAAAAATGTGATAACAAAATTGAATGTGTTTTCCTCTCTTAGGAGATAATGGATCTTTTTGCTTTTGTTAGCTAGTTTTTCACTTGATAGTACCCCCTCCCTCCCTTGGTGAGATCAGTGGGGCTTTCCGGAACAGGATGCAAAGTGGAAATAATATTAGAGCAGACAAGAGGTGGACCCACAATATGACAGATTGTTCAGCTGAGTCTAAGAGCACAAGTACAGACCAGAGCGGGGGTGTCCTTTTGGGTTTTTAAGGCAGAAGGGTCCAGAAGTAGAAACTGGGAGGATAATTCAGAAAGACAGAGAAGATGAGAACAGGAAGAGTTATTATAAGTTATTGTTAAGTGAACAGTCTAGAAAAAGATTGGACATTGAGGACTGGGTGTTAAAGATGAAGTTTTACATATTCCTAAAGCTCTTGGCTTGATCAGGCCTGATTTGGTTATAGGATCTGGGATGGAATGGAGCTATTCCTGTCTATTCTCTTTAACATGTATGCAAATGTTGAGTATTTCCTGTAGGCCAGCTCTCTGCTGGGCCTTGTGAATATAAGTACTGACAGCAATAACACTTACTCTTGGCACCATGATGATATTCTTTCAGGTAAATGTTATCTTCATTGTGCAGATGAAGAAACAGGTTTATTTGTGTCAGGAAATGTGCCCAAAGTTATATGAGATATAAATGGTGGAGTTGGGATTGAACTCACTTCCCTGTCTTTAAAATTTATGATCTTAAAATTTTACATAAGCTTTATAGCTACCTATATCTGTTAACCTGTTATTGCACATTCTAGGTAGTTGAAATTAAGCTCAGGCTTATGTGGTGGTAAGGAAGCATCTTGTGCTTCAGCCTGGCCAGTGCTTCCTCCTACTTTTGCTCAAACTCATCCCATGTTCCCCCTCTTGTGAGGCTAAGAGAGTACAGGTTATGAGGTGAATTCAGAGCTCTCTCATACAAACGAGCTCCTGTGAGGAATGATGTGAAATGCAGTGAGAGGTCATGAAGAGGAAATGACCAGATCAAGAAAAAGTGTTTGTTAGGGCACAGGCCCCACTGGGGTTGTATGATATGAATAAATATCACTGCTGCTCTCCTGGAGCTTAGGAATCTGCTGGAAATATTACCCCAATGCACATGACTACTTAGAGAACCAGACATGAATGGATTAATAGTATGTACAGAGCTACCAGTAGGCAGTTCAATCAATAAGTAATTGGTATTGATCTTGTGACGTATGAAAAATTGTAAAGACTTTCATGAAGAGAGAAAAATATTCTTACCTATTCCTTAAATAGTACCAAGGTTCTGACTGTTGGTAAACCAACGGGAATGGAGTAAAAGTATGAGAAAAGTAAGCAAAATCCAATTTGGTGCAGACCTGGGATAGAGGACTGGTGGCAGATAAGACAAGAAAGTGAACTGGGTAGAGAGAGTGTACAGGATTTCAAAAGTCATGCCAAGGAATTTGCATTGTTAGGAAATGTGGAACCATTCTTGTTATTTAAAGGAAGAAAAGATACTTTTAGAGGGTATTTTAGGAACATATACTTGGGGGTGGTTAATAGGTATTGAGAGAGGATTCAGAAGAGAAGGAGCATGTTCTAGCCACATGCTGAGCTTTTTCATCTTCCAGTTCTCTGCCTGGTTTATGCTTCTATCAGCTCTTCAACTGACTAGCTCCTCTCACGGCTCAGGCAACACCTCACACAAAAGCCTCTTTTGGATCTCTCCTTTCTACCATATCACCTTCTTGATTTCCTTCATAAAAATGTCCACAGTCCAAAATTATTATGTTTATTTATTGTTGATGTGTTTATTGCTTCTCTCCCTTAATGTTAGCTCCCTGAGGCAAAGATCATATCCAATTATTTCCTATATCCAAACACATCTCTTAAGTAGTGCCTGACCTGTATTAAACAAACAAACAAACAAACAAACAAAAAAAAAAAGAACTTGCGAACAAAACTGGAATCTGGACACTATTTTTGATGGCTAATATAATATTCCAAGCATGAAGTAGTAAAAGCTTTAAAGTAATTTATTGGGAATAGAGCCAGAATTGAAATGATAAGTATGTACATTTTCAAAAAGTAGAGATGGAAAGTGAAAGAAAGATTAATTCTGTCATATGTCTAGTTAATTCACTGCTTTTTTCTCTTTGACTCGGACTTTATGTCTTAGTGAGTGCCAAAATGAGGAAGGACTCATCTCACTTTCCTGTATAGCTTCTTTTGACAAGAAGAAGAGAAATTACAGAATACTGAAGGACAGAGAGTCAAAAAAGTGTTTCATTCTCTCTTTATTCCAAATGAAATTCAGTGCCAAAGATATCTAGCTTTGCTATAGCTCCCTATTATGTACCTTAAGGTGGAACTTTTCTCCTAGCTGAATAATCCTGATTGCAGAGCTGGAATGACTTTCTCTCCACCAGTTGGAGATGACAGTGGGGTTGCCTGTAGAGTTGCTGAGTCTCTGTCCCTGAAGATGTGACTGTTCTCAGGGGTGAGAGTATTTCCAACACTAGCATTGATTTTTCTCAGCTCTGAAATTGTGCACCTATAGTGATGCTAATCCTTACTTTTCCCGTACTTTATTTGTGATATGGCAAAGATGACCTTTGGTAGGGTATAATACTACTAAACACATAATATGTAATAGCAGATAACATTTATTAAATACTCTGTACTAGCCATGTCTATATGCACTGTTAATGTATTAGTTCACTTAATTCTTGCATCTGCATTATGAGGTAAATACTATTACTGTCCCCCTTTTATAGAAGAGTGCATCAAGACACACAATATTTAAATGATTTGCTCCAGTTCCCAGTTAGTAACATGAAAGTTGGGCTTTTGAAACCTATGTACAGTCTGGCTTCAGAACTGACATTCTTAACCCTTATCCTGCCAGTCATGTTACTTGCTGCAGGCCCTCTTCCTTGGTGTGCATGTGCAGTCTCACCCCAGTGTGACTGCACTGGCCTTAGTGCTGCGGTGCTCTGGAGCCAACTTGTGTGGGTTCATAAGAGCTGATTATGCACAACCTTTCTCAATTTTGCATTCAGTGGTAGCTTAAAGTTGGCCATGGTGGGAGTATTTATACTGCAGAAATCAGCAAACACTACAAGTTAGGACCTTCCCCCTCCAGAAAGCTGGTTGTTAAAAACTAACGAGTGCCCTGCTGCCTTTATGTAAGAAAGAAAATGATGTTGTCTGCTTCCTAAGAGCAGAAAAAAAAGTCTTTATAGATGATCTCAGGATTTTTGTAGAGTGCTTTCTGAAGGATCTCTCATAACTCTTCTATAACATTTACTTGGCAGTTACATGGTAGTTATACCATTGCTACACTTACTTTGTACAAATTCAAGTGTACATGCATATTAAAAAGGAAACCCAGAGATGTAACAGCATCAGTAGCGTGGACTGTTCTGTAGAATCGTGCAAGTGGGGGAGCATTTCTTTTGGAATGAGCCCTGGTGCAAAGAAACACAGGAATAGAGAATAGCCTTTGGGATCCACAGGTTCATATCCTGTTACTCACTGTTTGACCTTGGACAATGTTTTACTTCTTTCAACTCTGTAGTTTATTAGGAATAGTGAATGAGATAACCTATGAAGACTCTATTCCTCAAGATCCCCAATATGTTTTAGTTTCCTGCCCTTTTAAGAATTATGTATGGGACCAGACTCCACAGTTTCAAGGTGCTTCTTCCAGTGGAAAGGAGCCTGTTTGGGCCTGAGTCCTAAGATGTCAACTCTGAAAGATGTCCATGGGGCAGTGTGAGCAGAGAAGTGGGTCAGGAAGCAAAGGACAGACAGAAGCAGAGCTAGCCTCAATGAAACACCAGCCAATGCAGCAAACAAAGAACAACAACAGGAACAACAAAACAATGATGACATATGAATAACTGTGCAAACTCACTAGCAGAAATGATTGCTGACAGGGAACCACAACTCCTAGGACACATATTGCATGAAAATGCTAAGCACTGAAAACTGTAGAACTGGTGAACAGTTAGACCAGACATTTCCAAAGATGAATTCTTGCAATAAAACTAGATGTTAATTAGAAACCAGTGTTTTAAAAGGAGGAAAGAATGCAAAGAAAAGAAAGTCTGTTCTTTTGCTTTCTTTCTGGCTCCGTCTCTATTCTTTTCCCTGCTTTTTTGTTCCTTAATGTCTCCTTGACTCTGTCTCTCTAGGTTGTTATTTCCTTCGTTCTGTTATCTCTTATTCTTTTTTCTATGTGTGGTCAGGGGTAAAAAAATTTCTGGTGCCAGTTTCTTCTGCCCTTAAGTCATGTTGGATTTTTTTCCTTTAAGCCATCTTCAGGACTGGGTATCTGGGGGTGAAGGTAAATCTGAACTCCTCCTTCCAAATGTTTTTCTTTTCCCAACTTGAAAGTTGCCCTTCCTTCCTCTTCCTTTAACGCACAGTCCAAGACACACTTGTCCAATTGGTACTTACAAATATTAGGGTTGGCCCTGGGTAGTTTGGATGTTTAGAGCACAAAGGGACTGTTATGCAAGGAGTAGCAGGGGAGGTGCAGTAGGTGGCGCCCTGCAGTCGGCAGTGACTGAGGAGGAGAGGTCACAGTGCAGCTCTACCTTCCTTAAATCTGCAGTGGGGAGTTTCCCAGCTCATTAAAGGAATTACCATACTGCAATTGATGTATTACTTACTACTTTCATTTTAACTGTTTAGCTCTTTCATAATGTTTTGATGGGTGGGAACCGAGATATTTATTTCCTAGCGACATTATTAAACCTCATTTAGACTGATAGAATTCAGTGTTGGATTGATATTCTGCCCAGATATCAGGTCAATGGTAGTCTTAGAGAAAAGACTTTGTATGTCCATTGGAGACCTCTTTTCTTTCCAAGTGCTTAGTTTTTGCATAATATTGCTAAACTTTATGGCAATACATAAACAAATAATCAACAACTACAGACCTTTTTTGTAAGTGTGAAGAAAAGTCTATTTCTGTTTGAGAGGGAACTTGGGAATGTTTAGAATAGAAGGCTCAGTGTAAGTGGGGCAGGAGGTGTTGTCTCTGGAGAGTTGCTATGGTAACATGTACTTTACAGCTGGTCCTTGGCCCAGTGGAGGGAGAGCACCTGGCTCAGGGCTTAGTCCAGAGTAACAAGTAAAGAAATGCTGAATTGAACACTAACTGTCCCCATATTCTGTGTTCAAGAAAGTAGGATATTTTATCTTTGTCCACTTTTCCTTTACTATTTTTTTTTTCTCTCTGATGACTGCAGCAAAAAATTTGAGGGTTAAGTAGAAACATTAGGGTCACCAGCAGTCCTGGGACATTTTATTATTCAGATTCAGCTGATTTTCTTTTCCTGTCATTGCATCCTGTGTGAATTCTGTGATGCTCCCTGGCAATGATGGCTACATACTTTTTGTTCCATTCCATGGGATCTATTGCCTATCTACCACCTTCTTCATCAACATAACCCTGTTTCATGTCTATGAGAACTTAATATTCTTGTTCCTCTGGTCAGTTGTGATTTAAAAAATCACAAAAACGTTGAAAATGTAAAAAATGTTGAAAATTTATAGTTACATTTTTACATGTCTAATCACTTGACCCAATTTGAAATTTGTAAAATATGTTCACTGTCTTCAAGATTTTTTGCTAGTTTCATCAGTGTTTTAAGTTGAAGTAAAGGGCTGGCAGTGTTAATCATCCCTTTTCTTCTAATTGCATTTTGACACAATGTTTGCTTTAAAAAAGGGAATGAAGAATTTCAGGCAGAGGGCAGGCTGATGAAGGAGATGATTTGGAGGTGAACTGAGCAAGTCACACCTCTGTGAGGAGAGATATATTCTAACAAAATCTCTTGGGATCCTTCTTCTGCAGCTTTGCAGCTGCAGCATGCAGTGTGTATCTAAGGAGGAATAATCCTTCTGATGCCACATTCTGGAAGGGCTGTTGCTAATATTTTCCTACACTGTTCATCAGAGTCCTGGTTATGATTTGCCACTGGGAAGATCCTATCTAGATAATCATTCATCATGATATATGTTGGGGTGTATCATATTGAATGTTAAAACAGACACAAAAAGGATTAATGGAGAATAATTAAACCTAATAACTTGAAATGTGCTAGTTTTGAGTTATTCTCTCCTTCTTTTCACTGTTTTATCTGATTTCTGCATTCGGGTATACAGTATCTTTTATGTGACATACTATTCCATGTTCTCTGTAAACCTGCTTTGAAATGGTCACTTCTCTAACTACAGCTCTTAAACTACTTGAGAATTCATAGGCTTAATATCTGCAGTTGCTTAGTGTTTACTCTTTAAGACTAATTTCTATCAGTTATTATTTATTCAGCTCCAATTACTCCTTTTCCTGTATATTAGTCCCTGAATCTCTGTAAGGCTGGAACTTCTGCAAGATTTTCTTTTTTTTCCAGCCTGCTCACAGCTCTGGTCACCTGGAGATGACTTAACTCTCCTGTGCCTGCCTGCTTTCTTTTTTACTTTTCTTTCCCTCCCTCCCTCCCTCCCTTCCTTCCTTCCTTCCTTCCTTCCTTCCTTCCTTCCTTCCTTCCTTCCTTCCTTCCTTTCTTCCTTTCTTTCTTTTTCATCTCTTTCATTCAGTGAGGTCAGTATGAATGGCTCTGGCTTTTAATTGAGAAGAAAGCAAATTCTGAGCAATAACTACCTAAAAGTCTCCATTTTGAGAGTTCATTCACTTTAGGCTTGTTCCTTCATCTCATTTGTGTGCACAGAGTTCTTTACTGTGTTTTTGCCCATCCAGTTATGCAAACCTAGAGGTCTTTTCAAATCCAAGGGTGGAGTGGGGCTCAGACAGCAAGCAGCACAACATGGGGCATACTCTGCTGCTGAATATCTGCAGCTTTTCTCTAAGGGGAAATTGACACAAAGAAGACAGGCAGTGTTGCCCAAAAAACAAGCCAGAAATGGTGGGGTAGATCATAGGAGGAAGAACTGTTGGGAGCTTTCCTACCTCTGTGGCAGAGATTGCAAGTTGGGATTATCCTATCTTACAAACCCTTCACCGTCTTAGCATCTTGTTGCTGGATACCCTGGTAGTAGCACACAGTGAGTTTCTCACACTCATCCCCTTGACGTCCAGCAAACTGCACCAACCTACACCAGATTTTATAATTTTTCTCTTTGAAAAATGGTTAAAATTGAAGTGGTCAGTCCTTTGTTGGGACTGAGGTTTAATTCTGGACTGAACTGTGGACCACAGACTCAGAAGGATTGACAGAGAAAGATTTTGTTGAGCTGTAAAAAGCATTTATCATCTAAGCACCATTGTTTCGAAAATGCCATGATTCAAGTTGCTGTGAAAGTGTGTGTGTGTGTGTGTGTGTGTGTGTGTTCACATGGCTCCTTTCCCAGCTCTTAAAGCCTCTCCATGACTCACTGCTTTCTTTCCCCTAACAAATAACCATCATTATGTTTTGAATTAACTGGAAATGACAGATAGCTATGTTTTATTATTACTATAAATCAGTAGTACCAAAAGGATATTGGCTTGGTGGGTTTGAACTCTTCAGTCTTTGTGTTCCCTGAAAGTCAGAGGTTTTCAAAAATTAGAAGGGTACTGAGCATTCTTGGGATTACTTTTCTGTTTCGGAGAGGCATAGACAAGAGAGAATACTTTCTACAGCCTGCTTATAAAAAATGTCTCTACTGGTTACTGCCTGAATGAGTGGCTTGAGCATTTAGGCATTTTTTATAGTGATGCTTTTCTTTATTGGAGTGAAGGAAGTTAAAATGCTTGAAGAACTTAGATTGCTTTATGCTGCACTTAACACAGTAGTATGAAGGTACTCAGAATGCATTTGTTGATTAAGTGATTGAAAAGTCAGCTCTAATATGCTGCTTGACTCCTTTCTCTGTTAATAAAAACAAATGTAATCCTGGCACACAAACTGTAATCTGGAAATGGGTTTTAGAAATCCACTGTACTGGATAAATGGGCCATTAGAGCCCATCATTACTGAGGTTAAGAAGGAACATTAGACTAGATGGAGGTGGGAGCTGAGGGGGAGGGCGAGGTGTAGTTAACTATTTCAAGATGTTGATAGAGGAGAAATTTTAGCCTCTAAGCCTCCATCTGTGTAATATTCTTACTGACAGCCTAAAAATCATAATGTCTGGAAATTGTCAAGAACTGTGAAGGGTTGAGATTTTTTTCCTATTTGTAGGCTAGTACATTAGCCATCTAGTTTCATAAATGCTGCCAGAAGACATAAGAGTCCAGGGCCAGAAGGAAAGGACTTCATGACTCAGAGTAATAGCAATGGGCAGTGTATCAGAATTTTTTTGTGTGTGTGACAGTTTCCTCAGCCCCAGTTTCTACAGGTGATGTGAAGAGGGCCTAGTGACAATTGTACAGGTAGTGGTTGCAGGTCAAGAGAGGAACTTGGAAATTAGAGAACTCAAATCCATTATAGTGGGCAGTAGGCTTGCCTTCCCTTTGCTTTGGAAGCAGTCATCGTATCTTCCAAGACTGTTTTCTATACAAACATCCTTGAAAAGATACTCTAGGACAAAGGAATTCAGTGCCTGTGCTGGAAAGATGTGCAGAAAGTACTAACAGAGAAGGGAAACAGTCTTCTAACAGAGAGCTCTTGAAGGTACATGGCATCTATGCTCACTGCATGCTCTTTGTCTCTTTTCCACTGCTGCCTTGAATCCACCATCTTACCTAGAATATGGTAGTTCTCACTCAAACTCTGCTCAAACCTGGTTTGAAATTTCCCTGGGTATCTTTATTTTCCTTGTATCTGATCCTTGATAAATCCCAGGGATCTTTGCAACCAAGAAAATGATAACACAAAAAGTCTCTGTGAAATAAAGTCACTTTTTCTGGGGTCAACAGTGACAACAGATTGACCTAGCCATGGGGAGGAAAGAATAAATAGGAAAGGAAAGAATGCAGTCTGGGGGAGAATGGGCACATAAAGGATAAGAGAGAAAAGGAAAGGAGAGCCAAAGATGTGTCTGCCTTCTCCTCCCAATAAAAGCCTATATGTTGTGAAGAGTGAGAAATAAAGAGAACAAAACAGTGTCATCTGACAGAGGTAGACAACCACTGTTTATGACAAGCAGGCTGGTGAGTAGAAAACAAAAGAGAAAGAGGAGAGATGAAAGGGGAGGTGGGAAATCTATTGCATAGTTCAAATCTAACTACATTAGTTAAATTTTTTTCCTTGAATATTTTTATCTGCCTTTTCCAATAGAATCAGGGACAGTATTTAGCATCTATTTATGAAAAGTAAAGCAGTGAGTCATAGCATACTGGTAAGGCTAAGGCCCCAGAGGAAACTGTGTGGGTAGCAAAGAAATCAAGCTTTCATACATTGAACTAGTTGAAAAAGATAAAGATCCTTTAAAAAAAGTCTTTCTATTTAGTATAGTGAACAATTTAAAGGAAACTTGAAGAAAACATGTTATGTAAGTAAAAAGTGAAGGTTTGATATCTACAACTTACAGAGAAACTTAAATTCAGATTATTCTAAAGATGAGAAGGGGACTCTACCAGCACCACCAGACCTTATGAGTGGTACCTGTGTCCATAGGCAACAACCTGATAAAGCTTTTTAATCTCCTCAGCATCCTCACAAAGCTTTACTAAATCTCTAACAGCAGAGTGGAGTCTGGTATGACAGTAAAACAACTTGTCCTCAATGGACCAAAACCATGAACAAGACTACCTGATTCCAAGTCCAGATTTTTAGAAGTGTTTCATTAGTGCACTATAGTTATACATAATGTGGGGTTCATTTTGACATATTCATACATTCATGGAATATGATCTGCTCCATTTTGGTTCCCAGTACTCCCCACTCTCTCTCCCCTCTTCCCTCCCACTGTTTCCTTTTGTTTACTCTGTTAGTCTTCCTTCTGTTTATTTATTTCATTTTAAATTGGTATCCAAGCCTAGATTTTGACACATAATGTCAAACTGTAATAGAAGCTAATAATGTGGAAAAGCAAGAGAGGAGACATGCCATTTCTTTCTCTCTCTTTTGGCTCAAAGTTGACCCTCTTCTTTAATATAGTGAGAGACAATGTGGCGTCTGTTTTCACGCAGACCCACGTAACTGCAATTAACAATGCCCTTTCTGTGACATGTGGAAACAGAGACTGAGACAAACAGCAATGACCAGTGAAGGGACATGCTGCTCAAATTGGGAGAAACAAGTTGATCACTTTTGGGATGTTTTATGCAGAAGGGCCTATGTTTATAAAAGGTAGGGAAAGAAAGTTCCAAAGAAGCTGCCCTCAACAATAGTCATTTAAGGTTCTTGCACTCTGATATTTTTAAGTAGCAGCTGGATTTTCTAATGAAACATTGTGGTCTTTCTCATCTTCATTCAGGTGATTCAATCTGGTGTACTGGAAGTTTGAGTTTGAGGTGCAACCTTCCTGCAGAACATCTACATGATCTTGCACGAGTTCTGGAATTCATGAAGAGGATGAGATCATGAGTGTAAGGTATTAAGTCCTAAATAAATGAAAATAATAATTATCCTATGAACAACATCCCAAATCCATTTTCTTTCGCTAAGGAGATGATGACTTAAATGAACCCTGCCAAAATAGAAATTCTAGATAGTTTCCTTTTTATCTCCCACCATTAACGTTCTGACACTAGTCTTATCTAGAAGTGTCCTTCCTCTTCCCTTATTTCCTTCTGTAGAGGATGAATACTACTTTCATCTTACGTAAGTATTGTTCAACGATTATTAGTCTCCTTTGTTTTATCAACATATTGATCTTGTAATTGTTAGATGTCTCTGGAGATTTCTCAAGGACAGAGAATCTGTTCCAGTGAACTGTGCCTACAAAAGTGACAAACACAAATAGATGCTGAATAACACTTTGTGTTAACTTGAAGATAAAGTTGATGGTGATGATGACTTTCTTCACGGATTATGAAGAGTAAGGCGAGTGATGAATTTCTTCCCAAAAATCCCTAGGAAAAAGAGCCTTAGATATATTCAAAATCATGAAGAGAAAAATAATGATAAAAAGGAAAAATGTCCTAGTCTTACCCTCTTAAAGATATAGAGAGCTTTTCCATTTATGAATTCTATCATCATATGAAATTCAACATGCCTTAAACCAAATTCTCTATTTTCCCTCTGAAAGCAGTCTTCCTGATTAGTGTCCTTTTCTTCAGATTTATTCTCATAGCCTCCTAAACACAAAACCCGGGAGTCATTTATTACTGCTGCCTCTTCCATACACTCATATCCAATCAGTAATCAAGTCCTGTTGTTTCTGCCTTCAAAATAATTTTTATATCTCTCCCTTTTGGTTACCATGGATACCATCGAATCTCCCTTTTTGCTTCATGCCTGGACAACTGCAGTAACTTCTGAGTCTCTTGGCTCCAATCTACCTTGCATACAGCTGCTGCTAGAATAATTTCTTTCGTCATGTCACAGCCCTGCCCATAAACCTCACTGTTCTTATTTAAAGTCCAAATTCTTTAAAATAACTTGCATGACCTTCCATCACATGACCATATTTAAAGGATCCCTGCTAATTCACATGATTCCTTTGTGCAAAACTGGGAAGGCACACATGCTCTGGGCATAGGAAGCCTGAAGGTTTAAAGCTTAGTAAGTGAGCCCACAACAAGTAGTTGCATCCTCAGGGTGTACCCCTCACTGCTGCAGAGTACAGAGGGCCCTTGGAGAATAGGGCACAGGCTGTTTATTGGCCTCCAACCACTTAGAGGTCCTTGTAGGAAATATTCTACACAGCCACAGGCAGTGCCCTGAATTCTACCCATACATCCTGATTTCTCTTTGCACCTAAACTCAGTCCTTTTCTTAGACAATGTCACACTCCTTGAGCAGACTAGATACTTGATTTTACCAGTATCCCTTGACTGGTTGTTGTTGTTATTATTTGCATTTCTTGAAATATAGTTCTGCTTCCTCATAGCTGTATAACTCCTGCTTACTCTTTAAAATTCACCTCAAATTGTCAAATTGACTGTCAATATCCTCATACCACTATACATATTCAGTTATACTACTGAAGGGTCAAATTTGATGATCCGCTATACACATGGGCTAAACTATGTACTTCAAAAATTCTTGGTGACTAACTTCATCTTACTCTGGAATTTCTAGCAATGTTGAAAAAAACGAATATAAACTTTCTAACTCTGTGTCTTTTAGATAAATAATCACTTCAAGTATTCTAACTCTCTCCTCAAAGGAGTTGATGGGATATGGAACCAGGGGAAGATTTGTATGTTCAGGAAGTGCTGAGGAGGTGAATGATTCACATGTTGCCCACTGCTTGCTCTGGTGCTCTGGTGAAGCTCATCTCAATTGGTGTATGGGAGTCAGCTTCTATTCACATTAAATCTACTACTGAGATTTTTAACTGTTATAACTCAGGTTCTGCTGTTCCAGAACAGGTGATGCATGATGATGGCTCCCAAGGAGCTTGGCCATAACCTCCTGTTGATCAGGTCCTACCCCAAATTGTCTCTTTCTGTTGCTTTGGATTCCTAGTGACTCCATTCCATCCCTGCCTGTAGTAAGTTCATTAGCCAGTACTCAAAGTTTACATTCCATGAGTCATCCAGGAGCCTCTTGATTCCTTCCACATCACATAAATGCCAAAGGAGAGTTGCATCATTCCAGGTCCTTACTGGTAGATACCTCCTCCACCCTTTGTTGCCCTACTGTTCCAAGAGTAACTGGGCAGCCTGAGAACAGGGAATTGTGTGGCTGCTTGTGGGTTCTGCCTTGGTGTGTTTGGGGTTTTCGTTGCATTCTCTATTGTGACTATTGTGCAACTGGGTGTTATGATGATTTGTCCTGCCAGTGGACCTCCATATAGGCAAGAACTACATATAAGCTTTGTTGCTTTAGGCTGCTAAGGAGAGAAAACCATAAAACACTTATTTTCATGGAACTGCCTAGGAATAGTGCTGACTCTTATAGAAAATGTTCAGGCATCTTGATTTTTGTATACCTGTATAATAATAGTATAACAATTATCAACTGTTGAACTGACACTATATTTCAGGGACTCTTCAAAGAGCTTTATGCATGATCACACGTTTTTCTAAAAGTAGAAATGATTTCTATTTTTAAATTTATTTCACAAATAAGAAAATGGAGATACAAAGACTGTTAAGTAATTTGTCTAAGGTCACACAACTATAGAGTCACACAGGTAGGATGTAAAAACAGGGACTATAACTTTAGAGCCATGATTATGTGTGTGTAATCCACCTGAAAATCCTACTCAGAAAATGCAAACATAATATTTGTTTCTAAATTAAAATGGTCGCATTATAATCAAACTTAAAAAGCCTATTTTATACTTCAGGCTTGTAGCCTTCATCAAATCTAGGGGAGAATCTGTTGACCAGAAGAAAGAGGGTTTATTTTAAGGAGCAGATATGCAAAGAGGGTCCAAAAAGAAATTCCCCAGAAGGAAAATCTCCTGGGCTAATCCACTAATACACAAAGTCCTAGAAAATTTGCTTTCATAATCTAAATGGCTCTCAAACTTTATTTAAAGCAATACTTGCTTTTCTTCCAAATAAAATCTTAGAAGAGAGTAAGATAAATAAGATAGATGAAAATGATATTGCAAAACTGGGAAATGCAATGATGGCTCAGAGTCTTAATGTTCAATCTGTCCCTCTGCATCCTCACCTAGACCCATGAAGCATTTGGCAAATTCATTGTACCCCTTTTTTACTTTTTAAAATTTGAAAACTTTAAGTATAATTAAAAGAAAGAACTGCTTTTCAAAATGTTGTCTGAAATTTGCTTTATGGTCTTTTCTTTGTACACATATGCACAAATGTTGGAATAGCTGGGAGTACAGATGTTCACTTACTTGAGTGGGTATACATGATCATGTCTGTTGAGGGAAAAAGAAAGAAGATTGATTTGATTTTTATTATGACTTCATTTTTACGTATACCATATATGACTATGGTGACTGAATTTTCTAAACTAAAATTTTGGTAAGGTACATCATGTAATTAAAAATCTAAACTAGATGGAAAGATAGTAGAATGAAACAGTATTACCCTATGTATATGTGTGATTTCATGAATGTGTGCAACCATAGAAATGAAAAGTTGTACCCCATTTGTGTACAATGAATCAAAATGCAGTCTGTAAAAATAAAAAAAATATTTAATTAAAAAAATAAAAATAAAAATCTAAACTATACATCTTATTACATGGTTGGCAGTTTGGTGTAATTAAGACAGAAAGACCTGGTTTTGAATCTTGATTTCATTTCTGTTGATTTTGGGCAAATTAGTTGACTTCCTTATGCCTCAGTTTGCTCATATAAAATATGGGGATACTTATAGTATTTATCTCTCTGTAAATGTTCTAGAAATGACCTAAGCATAAATGAATTCACAAAGGCAAAATGGCATAGTGCCTGGCTTACAGTAAATATTAGCTAGTATCATTATCATTACTACTACCAGGCTATCAAAATATGTTTTTATTGGCATTATTTTCCAAATATGATTAGTTTTTAATGATCAGTGAATAAGCACAACTCATACAGCATGCATATGTTAAAGTATATTTATTATACTGATATGAGCAAGAGACCCTTAGATATTAGGCATACTGAGGCAATGAGACCCATTCTTTACTCTTAAAGAATATATACTCTAATGGTGGAATCAGAGAAGATCAATAATTACTATCAATGGGAGCTCTGAGAAGGTAGTGCTATCAGTTAGTACAGTGCACAAGGTTAACAGAAAAAAGGAGACCATAAAATGCAATGGTAGCAATAGAAGGGATCTTAAAAATGTAATAGTTGGGCTAAAATTTGAAGAATGACTTGGTGAATTATGTCCAAAGAAATAAAGATAAGAAACACCTTGATATGTTACTGAATTTAGAGTAAGTTAGTATATTCTAAGCAAAAAGTACATGGAGGAGGAGCTGGGGGTTTAGGTAAGTGCCACATCATGTTGGGGTATCACCTACTGAGAAAAAGAATTTGAGTTTTATCGTGAACTATTAAGGAAGTTGAGTCAAGGAAAGTGATGTTAGTAGGTTGACACTTTAGAAAGGTGACTCTGGAATAGAGACTGAAATGCAAGGGGACAAACTAAACAAGGGGGGCCATTTAGGGAATGGGATGACAGGAAGTTTTTGCTGTAATAAACTGGGAAGTTAAGCATGCACAACTAGGAAAGTAACAATAGATAATAGAAAGATGGGGGTTAGATTCCAAAGATATTTGGGAGGTCAAATAATTAGGATTAGGAAGTGCTGGATTTGGGCAGGAATGGTGAGAGACAAAGAGAAGCATGGACAACACCTACTTTCTTCCTGTTTGATGACTAAGTTTGGAAGATGATGCTCATTATGATGGCAATTGCAGGACAAAAATAACAGGTTTGGTAAGAAAAACATGATTTTGACAGTACATTTGAAGGTCTTTGGGGTTACTAAGTGAAAATCTTCCTTACACAGTTAGATATTATAGATCTGAGTTTAGCCCAGAGGTACAAGTCTGAGCAGTATGTTTGTCAATAATATGCATATAGGTAAGAGTTACACTGTAAATGTGGATGAAATTCTTCGAGGAGAATACAAACAGAAAAACTAGGACAAGTAATGGAGCCCTGGAGAACAACAAATTTGAAAGTTAATTAGAGAGAAAAGGATCTACAAAAGAGTTTGGGAAGATGAGGTAAGAGGGAAACCAAGAGATGCGGGGTTAATGGAATCCAAAGGAGGAAATAGTTTCACATAGGATATAGTAGTGAGGAGCATCAAATGCCACAGAGGTCAAGTGAGATAAAACTTTTAGATTGCCCTTTGGGACTGGCAACTAAAGGAAGTCACTGATACTTGGGAAAAAAGTAGAGTCAATGGAAGGGGTGAAGTACTGAGAATCAACTAGTATGGCTGTAGGGAAAGAGGAGATGGGATGATAGGTAGTTTATGGAAAGAAGAGACCTGACATAGAAGAAGGGGATTTTGTTTCAGTGACTTACATACCCACACATTATTTCACAGATTTATATTTGACTTATTGAGTTCTCTGCTTGGGATCTCTCTAGGCTGAAATCAATATGTGATGCTGGCTCTCATATGAAGGATCCTGGGGGTAAATATGCATCTGAGTTCTTTCAGGTTGTTGGAGGATTCAATTTCTTATATTTACATATGTTTATTGGGCTTAGGTTTCTGATTTCTGGGTCAGTCCATTCTCCAGAGGACTCCTCAATTCCTTATCTTATGCCCTCCACATTTTCAAGGGAATAGTACATTGCGTCCTTTTTGTGTTCTAGATCTCTCTGACTTGCTCTTTCTGTTTTTTTAAAAAAAATTAAGTTTTAATTATGGTTTATCCTGACATAAAACTTACCATCTTAATCATTTTTAAGTGTACATCAGTAGGGTTAATGCATTCGTATTGTTGGGCAATCTATCTCTAGAACTTTTTGATCTTGCAGAAACTGAAACTCTGCACCCATTAAACAACAACTCCGTGCTTCCTTCTCCTCCTCCTCCCTGGAAACCACCATTCTACTTTCTGTTTCTAAAAGTTTGACTACTCCACATATTTCATGTAAGTGGCATCATGTAGTTTCTGTCCTTCCATGACTGGCTTATCTCACTTAGTACAATGCCCTCCAAGTTCATCCATATTGTCACATGTGTCACAGTTTCCTAAAAAGGGATTTTTTTCTTTTCTTTCTTTCTTTCTTTCTTTCTTTCTTTCTTTCTTTCTTTCTTTCTTTCTTTCTTTCTTTCTTTCTTTCTTTCACTGGGGATTAAACCCAGAGGCACTTCTTTACCACTAAGCAACATCTCTAGTCCTTTTTACTTTTTATTTTGCAACAGGTCCTTGCTAAGTTTTATAGGGTCTCACTAAGTTGCTGAAGCCAGATTTGAACTTGTGATCCTCCTGCCTAAACATCCTGAGTCACTGGGATTACAGGTGTGCACCACTGTGCCTAGTTTGGAAAAGAAATTTCTAAGATGGAAAAAAATGAAGAAAAAATGTGCAGAGAAGGCCACAGGAAAGGAACCATTCCATGTGTTGAGACTGAAGGATTCTACCATCTGAAAGTCACTTACTTGATTCTTAAGTTCTTTTGTTCTTTCAGTCTCTCAAGTGAAAAGCTAATGTACTTGGAGATGCATCAAAGGATTGATTAGTTAGCTAATGATTGAAACAAGTTACTACAGAGGATGGAAAGGCAGGTGGGTACCTGGAAAAGCAAAATGAAGGCAGAAGGGAATGAAAAAAAGGTGAAAGTTGGTAAAGGGGTCCATAGGTCAGATAGTGGTCAGAAGCCATCCTTCTTACCAGTCCTATCAAAGTCATCTGGATTGTCTTAGACTACAAGTTATGCCCTTATTAAGGAAGACTTGAAATTTTATTTGGTTTGGTTTAGGTGGATATCAATTCTGTTTGTATTTTAAGAAGATACTGATGACAGGAAAGAGAGACTAGAAAGGTTCCAGTTGGAGAGAAATGAGATGATACCTAGATATTTCACAGAGAATTGATTCTAAAAGCAGATTCCTCATATGTGGGAAAGAGTACATGACTGTTTGAAAGCTGGTGCAGCACTTCACAAGGAAGGGGCCCAACTCTCAGCAGCATAAAGGGATAATGTATATATTTCCAGTTGTGCCCCCTCCTTTAGCCTCTTGAATATTCAGTTGCCTACTTGACATCTTTATTTAGATTACTAAAAGGAACCTAAACTCAAAGTTAACATATCCAATACTTAACCCAATTTTCCATTTCACCCCCAAATCTATGCCTCTCCTAATTTTCCAAAGTTCAGAAAATGTTACCAGTGTCAATCCAGTTGTTCAGGTAAAACTCCACAAGTTCTTCACATTTATCTCTTATAATCTACTGATTATACGCATTTCCTCCCATCTTTGCCAGATGACAATCCAATGGTTATCAACTCTTATCTGAACTCCTGCAATCTCTCCTAACTGGTCTTTCTGCTCCATTTGTGACAGTCTATGTCAACCATCCAAACAACAAAATCTTTTCACTGCTCTTGGGATAAAAATCCACTTCTCTACCATGGGCTCTGGGTCCTCATGCCCTCTCTGACCTCATCTACTATTTCTCTCTCCACTTTTCATTAGCGGCCCCATCTGCTTTCTATTTCCTGGGCACCCCGATCTTGTTATCATCTTAAGGTTATTCTTTCTACCTGGAATTGGCTTCTTCCACATCACATCTTTACTGCCTTATGATAATTCTGATCTCATCTCAAATGCTTCCTCCTTAAAGAGATGGTCCCTGACCATACAACTCAAAGGAATCTTTCACTCCACTCACTTTGTGCAATGTTACTCTCTTTTGCATTCCTTCATAACTTTTCCAATATCTGGAGTGATCGTTTTTATTTATATGTTTATCATCTTACTCCTCCCTTTAGAGTACAAACTCCAAGGAGAGAAGATTTCATCTATTTACTGCTGGATTCCCAGAAAGTCCAACAGTGTTTGGTTCAAAGTATTTGCTCAATTGTCATGTGTTGATTGAATAGGTGAATCCTGTTCAAATGGGTTCGTTGAAAATTGCTGGTGGGTGAAACAGATGGTGAGCAGGGAGCTCTGTTCTCAAAGTAGATTTCTGTTCTTGTGAAAAGATGAAACAAGAACACATTATTTAAAAAATTAACAATAACAGTTCTGGACTCTTCCGGTTACAGGGCAAGTGTGTTTGAAGGTGAAAACAATGTGATGTTGATCTCCCTTCCTGGCTCTGCAAAGAACCAGGAAGATGAAATCAGTAATTTCAAAATGAGTCACTGGAAATAAGTGGTTTTCAAAGAACACACCTTGAAGTTAAAACCAGGTGACAATGAAGGAGGAAGAAAAACATATCAGTATTTTAGGCCTTATAAACTTTTCAGTAGTTCAGAGTAGGTTTTCCATTTGAAATAAGTTTGCTAATCCATGGCCTACGGTACCCTTAAGGAATGAGTGAATCTGGGTACTTGCGAATGGTTGCTTTCCTAAAAACTAATGGTTAACTTGTAATTGCTATAACTGATTTTTTTAAAAGTGGAAAATGTTCTAAAATTTTTCCCTCAATTAAGGGAGGCAGTGGAAAAATACATGGACTTTGGAGTAGGATAGACCTGGACTGTGTCCAAGTTCTGCAGCTAAAAAATTCTGTGACACTGGCACTAAACCATGCTGAACTGCAGGTTCTTTATCTGTAAGATGGGGTTAATGATATCTCATAGATGTGTTTCATGAACAAAATGAAACAGTAATTGTAAAAATGTCATTATACAAAAGAGTAACTTCAGAAATGATAAATATTATAAACACTATGAATAAAGAATACTCTTTAAAGACTTTGAACAACATATATCTTTTCTAATGCCTCATTGTCACCATTATAAACAGATCATTTCTGTGATGACTTGTCAAAATAGCTATAGATGCATGTGATGTAAAATATGAGCTCAGATGTGTGTCAATATCACTAGCAGTATTAGAATCATCTTTTCCTCAAAAAATATCAGATTGTTTTTAATCATTCATGAAAGTCAACTGGAATATGGCAAAATTCATGACTTTAAGAGCAGCCTAACATGGTCAATTCTTCCAAAGAAATCAGACAATTAAAGCCTGCCCTTCCATGAGTGGATTTCTGATTCTCCAAAGAGCCCTTTTTCTGTGTGTTCATGTACTCTCTGACAGGCTGTAAAGCAGTGTTTTCTCAGTTTCTTCCATGAAAACCTGGACTCAAGAGATGTTCCAGTGAAACGGATTCTGTGATGGAATACACTTGGGAATTAGATTCAGTGTACAGTGACATCTCTGCAGGGAAAAGCATTCAATTTTGTTTAGACTAGTATTTCTTAAGCAACTATGATTTTTCTATAATAGAACACCTATAGGCAGGAAATTTGCTTACTACAAAACACTTTTGAAGTAAAGCTGCTAAAAGAAAATGCTGTATTTCCTTAAAAAAAATAAAAAAATAAAAATAAAACCAAGACCCAGAGTTGTTCCTGGAAGGGGAAGCTCCTGTAGGGAAGGAAGTGACATCATTCTGACCCTGAATTTTATCACCTTCCCAGGAGCCCTTCCCTGGGAACAGTCTGAAAACATGGGAGCAATTTTGTCTTCTAGAGTAGTCATGCCTGAGCATATAGGTAGGTAAAGAACTGCAATTATTTTCAACTACTTTCTCTCTTTTTTTTCTTTTAAAATACAGTTTGGGAATTATTCTGATCTCTTTATATGGGCAGATAGGTTATATTGTCTCTGAATTTTATTTTAGGATAGCAAAGAGGAGATTACAAAATATTTATTATTGAAAAATGTTGCTTTAGTAGGGTTGGAAGTCGCTCATTTAGGATTTTCTTACTTATTCTATTGTCACTTCCACATAGGCAATCAAATGTCAGGATATTTTTGTTCTTCTTCCAATTTGGTTCCAAGCAAAATAAAGCCAAACAAAATGTTGCTAACTGCTTAAGGAGAAAAGGAGGGAAATAAACATAGAAAACTGGGAAAACCCTAAGTAAGAAGAATCTAAACACGATCTAACTTGAAACAGAGTTCTATGTTCCAGAGATAAAGAAATGACTGACCCAAATCTATAATTTTCTAGTGCCCGGCTTATCTCTACAAGTTGATTATCTGTTTTTAATTTGTCACCCAACAACATTTTATTAGAAATCTATAATCTCCAAAGTTCAGGTCAGGAAAGAGAGGCAGTAACCTATGATTCCCTTGTATTTGTTAGCACTGAATTCAGTGTCTTGTGGGCAAAACCCAAATATGGTGGCTTAACCCAGAACATTTCATTATCTCATAGAAAATCTGGAGGTCAGCATCCATGGGCTACATTATTTGTCTGGAACCCAGGCTTCCTTCACTTTTCTTCTCTCCTGTCCCTGAGGGGTATTGTGTGTGGTCCAGGATGTTTTCTCAAGCTCCAGTCATTGCACCATCAGTCTAAGGAAAGAAGAAAAGAAAGGAGAAAATCATACCCTTTTAGGACATTTTCCCAAAGCTGTGTGTACCACTGCTGTCTACTTGCATTGACTAGAACTTGGTTATGTGGTTGTATCTAATTGCAGAAATGACCAGGAAATGTAATTGCAATTCCAGGAACCCACAAGTCCTGCTGAAATCAGTGGGTTCTAGAATAGTTGAAAAAAGGGCATTCTCTTCCATCCCCGTGTTCCAGAAGACTCTGTAGATTTGTTTGGGATTTTATATTTCCAGACTTGACTCTTGTTTATGTAAGTGACGTCAGGAGTGACTTCATGCACTTTGAGTGTGACTAGTCATTTTTACAAGTCTAATAGTCATGTATAACATATCTTAATACAATAATAGAACTCATCTGATAGAAAATTTTAGTGTACTATCATGGCACATAAAATGTTTTCTCATGAATATAATTCATTTTTTTCTCTGATTTCTGCATTTTTGACAGTGAAAATATCTTCACAATTTTCTTCCTTCATTTAAAGTTTTTCTTATGAGGTGTGATTTAATAATTCTTTCCTTTAACTATACTTAATCTTCTGATGTCATACCTTGGTTGGAAACATTGAAATTTGTCCCTTTAAAAATGTACATTTCAGTCAGCTTCTTATGCATGAGACATAATGATTTTTATTGAGCACTGAACCAGAAACAAGATAATTATGATGTTTTATGGTTGAAGACATAGAGAAAGTAGTGCAGACTCTCCAATTAATGGAAGACATATCTTTAGTGTTTGCATGCTTAGATAAATTGTAGGTGCCTCTTCTGAGCATTGGTATCACAGAGGCTGGATAAATAATGTCCCGATGGGCTTGTATTTTCCAGTGTTTCCCTCGCTTTTCAATGTAAGTTTTGTGACCTCAAGTTCTCCAGTCTTCAAGGCCACAGTAGTAAGGATAGCAGTAGTTGTAATAATAGTGTACACCTCCTTTCCATGTGCACAGAGAGTACAGTATCTTATCATAACACCTCCGCAGACATTCCTTAGAATCCCCAGGGAATCTTACGTGCTCCACACATCTATCTGGTTTTGGCTTCCTCCCTCAGCTGGTCACTTTGTTCCAGATGGTTTCTCTGTGCCTGAACATGACTCTTACTGTCTTATAACCAACTTCTCATCCCTGCTGCTGTTTTACTTGCATGGATTTGTCTCAGTGTGACCACAGGCATCTTCTTTAATTTTCTAAAGCTTTAGTGGGACTGGATTCCAATCATTAACAGAAGTGACCAATGGTTTAGGGAATACACATAAAGAGAGAAGGGGAAAGTTTATGCTTTTTCATTATATATTGCTACTCCTAGAGCCCACTTGCTGCCCATGAGAGGGGAAATTCTCTCCTGATTGACTTTCAAAAGACCTCTGAGTTTTACTTCTTTCTCATGTCAGCACCTCTGCCCATGGCCCCACTGCCTCTCCATGACCTCCAACAGCTGTGCAGACAACCAAACAAGCACACTTAACAATGGTCCACTTCTAGTAAGAACAAATGAATTTTGTACACAGAATGTATCTTCCATGTTAAGATTATCAAATGCATTTTGATCTGTGCACTTTGCTTTTCATAAAAAGTACAGTACATTGTAAATCAAGTAATGGTTTCACCAAAATGCCAAACTTTTGCTTACAATTTGGTGCTGACAAAACTCCTGTTCAGCTTTAGTTTTACCATTTAGTTTTGCCTTGAGTGAACAGGAACCATCCCTACAAACTGCTAAACTGTGTACCAAGTGTAATGCCTTTGATGAGATCCATGGTTCTTTCAAGGAGTACAGGGTATAGGGCAGGTGACTGTTGACTTTATCTCTTTTCTCATTTCATGTTAGCAGCCTCCTTGGACTTTCCTCACCTTGGTCATGCCTTTTACTGCTCTTTCCATGGTGGACTCTCACACAGTGCCAGATTATCTGCTGTCCCCTGAACTCCATCCACAGAGCTGCCTCCAAGTTTACTCACGTTTGTCTCTTTGCCTCTTTTCTTACTTTCTGTCTGTCTAAATTTTTACATGTCTTGTCATTGTATTTATGTCTTGGATAATTAAATGCATAGATATTTCTATCTGGTGAGAGATTTTCTTCCATTTCATGACCATGAGAAGAATTTAGGCCCTCAGCATTAGTGGGTCCTTCATTTCATGCTGGGTTTCTCAGAAATTTTTCTCTCCTGTTGAGAGTTTTTTACTCTATTTTGTCCAAGTTTCTTAGCCATTTTTAAATCTGTAACTGTTCCAGAAGTCTAATAGCTCTGGAGGACTCCTTAACAGCAGGACTTTTCTGTACATCAGTTATTGTAATGGTGCATAGTGTTTCACATGTGTACCATCATCTACAGAACTAAATTAGAGGCTGCATTTTCCAGGAAGACTCAGCTGAATGCTGGGAAAAAATATGTCTATGGGTTGTTAATACTTCAAAAAGATACAAAGCTATTCTATCAATTATAGATTTTGGGCCATCCTAGGTCTGTTAAAAATAATTTAGCATTTAAATCTAGTTGTAAAGAAAAAGTAAAATGTGTATGAAACATTCTGGATATAATAGGAGAAGACAAGAAAGTCTAGGAGGAAAGGATAAAATTAGTTGAGAATTCTTTGATTGTAAGTAACAAAAATCCACCTGAAATTGACTTAAGGAAATAGGATTCTTCGGTTAGCTAGAAAGAACAGGGTAGGGCTGGCCTCAGGGTTAACTGGATACACAATCTCTCTGCATCTCTCCTTCCTTTGGTCCCCTTTTTTCTAATGGTGCTTTTCTGTGATGGATGGATCTTCACCAGGCAATGTGGTCAAGATAGCATGTATGATTTATTCATTGTTCCAGAACTTGGTCTTATTGAATTTTTTTCCATCTCAGTGACTACTGAGGAATAAGTAGAACTTTCTTTCCCTGCTTCAATGCATATAAATCCCAGTTAAAGATTCTGATGGGCTCAGTTGATATCACGAGTCTATCACATTTCTCTAACCAGGCTGTTTTTGGCCTGACTCTGATCACTTGCCCAGGCCTGTGGATATGCTTGTGGGTCTACTGGGGTAGGGGGGGGAGGACTGTAATTGTCAGTTTCCCAGAATTGTAGTATTTTTAGGAGGGATAGAAGCAATTACCTGGAAAAACAAAAGAGATATTATATAGATAAACCACTAGGTATTCACTACAGAAGTGAAGAAAGGAATTGGTTTCCTCCCCAATTTTGGAAAAAAAAGTAGATGTAGAGTAGAATAACATTACAAGAAATACAGGAGGGAAAAGGACAAATTTGTGGGGAAAATATAAAATGAAAATGATAATCATAGTAATAAGCATTTGAAAATCATCCAGAGTATTTGAAGTTTTTAGTCATCTAGAATATACCTAACAGTAGACTGTACTATTAAAAGTAGGATGAACTAAAGTGGAAATGATTTAAGGACTCCAGAAAGGTACAGAGAAAAATCTCAAGTATCTGATTTAAATTTCTTTTCCCTTTAGACCTGAAATGGCATTAGGTGGATTTCCTGAAAGATTCAGTCTCCAAAGTAGATTTGCTCTGAGTTAAAGGGTATTCCATGAGGAAGAGAAAAGGAACAGAGGTGAGGGGCTGTTCTGGGAAGATATGCCTTCAAAGCTTCAAAGAGCTGGAAAGTGCAATGGTGACTTCAGCCAGAATAACTCAACGACCCAGCACAGCCAACCACAGGCAGCTGAGCACCAGAGGAAATTTCCAGAGAGGACACAAAACAGCTGCCTCATCTGGACTGAGGCTTGTGCCAATGTCAGAATTACACGAACAGCACAATACAGGGAAGTGTGGCCTATGTTTGGAACTATAAGGTCCAAAAGTTCATGGATTATTCTTTCCTTAGGAAATAAACAGTCAGAACTCCAATGCAGTGAAAGGAAAGTTACTCAACAAGAATGAAGCTTAACTTCTCTAGGACTCCTTGTTAAATAAATCCATACCTGTAATTCCTGGAGAAGATAAAGCAGTTACAAATATCCACCCTGTCCCACCCTCTTGGATATAAGATGTCAATCAGGATCTTCTTTTGGGTGCTGGGGATTGAACTCAGAGGCACTGAGCCATGACCCCTGAGATATGACCACTGAGCCATATCCCCAGTCCTTTTTCGTATTTTTTTTTTTTTTTTTTTTTTTTAGAGACAGGGTCCCACTGAACTGTTTAGCACCTCACTTTTGCTGAGGTTGGATTTGAACTTGCGATCCTCCTGCCTCAGCCTCCTGAGCTGCTGAGATACAGGCAAGTGCCACAGTGCCTAGAAGGATCTTGACCTACCTTTATAACATAATAAAATAACCCATTTCTATGCTAATGCATTTGTGTAAATGGAAAGAGAGTGGATCTCAAATCCTAACTTCACCATTTGAGTATTGAACTTGTTGAGCCTCAACTACCCCATTTAAAAACATGAAAAAAATGGGACTAAGAACCTAGACATTTTTAAATTTTGATCTGGTTTCCTTTCCCCTAAATAACAATATTTCCCCCTCAACATGATAGTTATGCAAGCTTAATGAAGAATACATGAAAACACTGTATAAAATGTAGAGAGAAAGAGACTGGCATTTATGGAGCACCTACTGTGATCCCGGCATTTGGGATAGAAGGGTGAGCAAGACATCGTCCTGCCCTTGAGTGCTATACTAGACAGACTGATGGTCTCCCCAAATATGCCACCTTCCATGGCAAAAAGGGACTTTGCAGACATATTTAGATTTGGCTCTTGAGATGGAGGGATCATTTCAGATTCTCTGAGTAAGCTCAATACAATCACAAGAGGGAGGCAGGAAGGTCAGAGTCAGAGAGAAGGAGATGTGAAAATAGAAGCAAAAGCAGAGTGATGTGAGGCAAGGGCCATGGGCCAAGGAAAGTGGAAGCTGGGCAAGGCAAGGCCTAGCTCTAGAGCCTAGCGTCCCCAGCAGCGCAACTGCAATCTTGCCAACACCTCGATTTTAGCATTTCAGAATGGTAAGAAAATATCTTTTGATTGTTTTAATCCACTAAATTTGTGGTAATTTGTAACAGCAGCCACTGGAAGCTCACACACATGGCTTACAATGTATGGGATGAAGACACCCAACAATGGAGAATTTCGTTTCATTATGGCGGATGCCATGACAGGTGTGTGCAGTCTGGGTGTGTGGTAGGCTTGCTCAGAAGAGACTTTGGGATGCAGAAGAGCTCAGTTGTGAAGATGTGGTTTCTCATGTCTGTCTTCAGTGTCTCCCTCTGTGGTCTTTTCCTATCAACCTGGCAATCCAGTCCTAAATAGGTAACCCTCCTTTCTGAACCTCTGTCTCTACCTTTTCTCTGCCTTTAGCTCCCTCTATATCTTCTCCTCCAAAAATCGAGTTCTTCCATAGAGCTGCCTGTGGGGCCGTCAGCTTTCCTGCCTCCTTTCCTTTTCCTTATGCACTGTGTGCTCTCTTCCACTTCACTTACAGTTCCACTGACACTCTGCTCTTTATCCTCCTGAAACAGAGCAGCAGTGTGCGTGTGCACGTGCGTGTGAATTGTAAATGGGTTGGTACTGCTGAAGCAGTGGGTAAGGAGGGCGGCAAGGCAGTAGGACCTGGTGTGCTGAGAAGGTGTTTGGCTTTATTCTGTAAGCAACAGGGAGCTATGGAAGGCTTTTGGGTAAAGGAAAGTCATGGCACAGTTTAGCTTGAGAACTCTTACTTTGACAGCATGTGGAGGATGGGTTTGAAGGGAACATTGTTTAAGTCAGGGAAGACTTAAACTTTACTGGTGTTAGAAGCACCAGTAAAAGGGGTATAAATATTGCTGTCTCTAAGAGTTGTATGAAATGAATAAAAATGGGAAGAAATGCCTTCAAAGGCTATCCAGAGCTATACATACAGGCTCTTTTGTTTTACCAAAATGTTCTTTGTTATTTCTCAGGAAATACCATATATTTCTGTTTATTTTCTTGTATAGAATTGTGGAATGTTTGAGTTGGGAAATATCTGAGCTGAAAAGAGTCTTAGAAATTTTAAACGATGTGCTCATCTTATTTACACATTAGAACTTGGAGCCTGGAATGATTTAAAGTGAACTGACAACAGAATAAAAGCACCAGCGACAGGACACAGACTGGAACTGAGAATTCCTGACATCTAGTCTGGGAATGTCCCAGCACACCTAGACTTCCGAAGCTGTTCCACCCATCCTATGGGATTATGATGGGGTGGAGGGACATTCCATTGCCAGAGTTCTGTGAAAATGGGAAAAGAGAATCAGAACATCAGAACACTCAAAATGTTGCATCTTTTCACTTCACAGTGTATTTTAACCTTTTAAAGTGTCTCAGAAATCCCATACTAAAAAAAAAATATTAACTTTGCCGACTCACTGTTTTGCAGACTTGTTTTCCCGTAGAGCCGCCCCTCCTTTGTGTCTTCGCGTGGGTATCTCAGTGCAGCACGGGTCACTCCTGGAGGAGCTGGGCCTGCCTCCCTTCTTCATTTCCTTCATTTTCTCCCTTTCTTTTTTCTTCCTTCTCTTTGTCCACGTAATTATAAAGGGGCGAGGGGCTAAGGTAGCTGTATAATTTGTTAAGAACCTATGTAAAAGGGCTAAACATTTATTTACATTGCTTACTAGTCTTGTTTGGTTAATGTGAATGCTAGCTCTCATTTTATTTAAAAAATAAATCAGTGTGTATTATTTGCCTTTCTCTGCGTCTATCAGTTAGTTGAAGAAACATTTACTGGAGTCAGACATTGGAATGCTTTAACTTAATTTAAAAAATAGGTTATCTATTTCCTATACATATATATGTATACATATGTAAGTTACAATAAATGCAAGTAGACATATTGCCATTGCTTAGCCATACCACTTATCCAGTACTCTCCCATGCTTTTCTTCATGTTCCTTATGCTAGCCTCCTAAAATCAGTACAATGGACACTTTATCCTTAATTTTATAAATGGCATTCTGTAGCTCAGGAAGATTGTATCACCAGTGACCAAGACTGTGGGAGAAAATGTCATCTTACTATTGACTGGAAGGTATTGATTTGAAGGCCTAAAGAATGTTTCAAAAGGGAGTTTTCAAGTTCAGCTTCCTGAAGAACTGGCTCACAAAATTGTGCGGCCGATAAATCTACAATCTGCAGGGTAGGCTTATAGACAGGGGACTGAGGGGAGAATTTGTGTTGCAGTTTGAGGGTAAAGATAGACTGGAGGCAGAAGCTCCTCTTCCTCAGGGGATCTATCTTTTTATTTATTTATTTATTTAATTTTGATTCATTGTATACAAATGGGGTACAACTTTCCTTTCTCTGGTTGTATACAAAGTAGAGTCACACTGTTTGCGTAATCATACATGTAGACAGGGCAATGATGATTGTATCATTCTATTATCTTTCCTTCCCCCCGCCCCATTTTCCTCTATGCAATCCAGCCTTCCTCCATTCTTGCCTCCACACCACCCACCGTTATGTATCATCATCCACTTATCTGAGAAATCATTTAGCTTTTGGTTTTTTTGGATTGGCATGAATTGGCTTATTTCACTTAGCATTATAGTCTCAAACTCCATCCATTTATCTGCAAAGACCATAATTGTATTCTTCTTTATGGTTGAATAATATTCCACTGTGTGTATATATACCACAAGTTCTTTATCCATTCCACTATAGAAGAGCATTTATGTTGGTTCCACAATCTAGCTTTTGTGAATTGAGCTGCTGTAAACATTGATGTAGCTGCGTCACTGTAGTATACTGATTTTAAGTCCTTTGGGTATAGGCCAAGGAGTGGGATAGCTGGGTCAAATGGTGGTTCCATTCCAAGTTTTCTAAGGAATCTCCATACTGCTTTCCAGAGTGACTGCACCAATTTGCAACCCCACCGGCAATGTATGAGTGTACCTTTCCCCCCACATCCTTGCCAGCACCTATTGTTGCTTGTTTTCTTGATAATAGATATTCTATTGGGATGAGATGAAATCTTAGGGTAGTTTTGATTTGCATTTCTCTAGGAGATATATCTGTTGATTGAAGACCTTCTGTGAAGTGTCTGCTCACTTCCTTAGCCCATTTATTGATTGGGTTATTTGTATTTTTGGTATATAGTTTTGAGTTCTTTATAGATTCTGGAGATTAGTGCTGTATCTGAAGTGTGTGTGGCAAAGATTTTCAACCACTCTGTAGGCTCTCTCTTCACATTGTTAATTGTTTCCTTGGCTGAGAAAAAGCTTTTTAGTTTGAATCTATCCCAATTGTTGATTCTTGCTTTTATTTCTTATGCTTTAGGAGTCATGTTAAGAAAGTTGGTTCTAAACCAACATGATGAAGACTTGAACCTACTTTTTCTTCTATTAGGTACAAGGTCTCTGGTCTAATTCTGAGGTCCTTGATCCATTTTGAGTTGAGTTTTGTGCAGGGTGAAAGATATATCTTTTTATTCTTAAGGTCAGAAACTGATTGGACAAGGCCCACCTACATTATGGAGGGTAAACTGCCCTGTTCAAAGTTTTCTGATTTAAATGTTTAATTAATTTAAGTATCATTAAGAAATACCTTACCATCAACATTTAGACTGGTGTTTGATTAAATATCTAAGTTGACACATAAAATTAATCATTGTGGCTAATAACTGATATTCACACATGACACAACTCTCCCAAACTAGACTGAGAAAGTGATGCATCTTCTGAGGGTTGGAGTCTCCCATGTTGTTTCTTAGTAAGAAACCAGAAGAGGTGAGGAAATAAGGCAGAGAACTAGATAAAGAGAGGCTTGCCATTCTAAAAGCCTGAGTCAGAATGAGACATGTGATTTGAGGAAGGCCAAGTATTTCCCTTAAGACTTACGGTTGCTACCCATTCCCAAAGGTCACCAGAGCTGGGCGGGTCTTATGGTCTTCTAGTTCCTTCCCTTCAATAAATAGATTTGGGATGAAGGAATTGAAGCCCAGGATAAGGAGTCATCTCTAAAGAGAGGACTGAGAACTTGGTTCCTCTAAGTCCTCATCCCAAACTACCAATTTTAAATTGTTTAAAAATACTGAATTCCATGGGGTCCTTAAATGACACTCCGGGGCTGTCACCCACTGATTATGTATCTCAGTCAATAGACAAAGGTCCATTGGAGGGTTTTAGATAATTGAATATTTGAATTAACAGCAATGTTTTAAGTTGGAAAGAGTTTGGGTGAGTTGCAATTTGAGCACAGGTTAAAGTAAGTTTTCCCTAAGTGTCTATTTACTTTACCAAAATCATAGTTCACACAGCAATTTAAAATGTCCCTAAATATTAGCTAAATGAGATGTGCATCATTGAGGATTTAGGGAAGGAGTGATAGAAGCTCATATGTGATTTCTAAGCCTGAAAAAATTTTTAAAAAACCCAAACTCACTATATGATTAAAAATTAAAAATAGAACTTTCTTACAACCCAATCTCAATACTGGGTTTACATTCAAAGGAAATGAGAGTATGTCAAAGAGACATCTGCAATCTCATGTTCATTGCAGCACTGTTCATGATAATCAAGATATGAAATCAAGTGAGTGTCTATCAGTAACAAGTGATGAATGGATAATGAAAACATAGCACATAAACACAGTGGAAAACTATTCAGCCACAGAAAGGATTAAAACCTGTCATTTGCAACATGTAACTGGAGACCCTTATGTTAAGTGAAATAAGCCACATGATGTCATGCATATACAGAATCTAAAAAATGTTGATCTCATAGAAACTGAGAGAAGAATGGTGCTGCCATAGGTATCACATGAAACCCCATAAATATGCACAATTTTTATTGTTTTAGATATGTTAAAATAAATTTAAATTAAAATTACTTTAAACAAGTGTTTTTGTATCTCTAAGACTGCTGAATTTTTCGATTCTATTTCCTTCTACTTAGTAATACTGAAATATTCTTTTTATCTTTTAAATGTTTATTGATTATATTTTTTTCTTATTCATGGCTTTTAAAGAGAACAATAGATAAGTGAAAATTGTACAGGTTTATGTGTATGCAACATGGTGTTTTGATATATGTATACATTGTGGAATGATTAAATCAAGTTATTTATCTTATGCATCACCTAACTAATCATTTGTGTGTGTGTGTGAGAGAGAGAGAGAGAACACTTAGTCTATTCTCCTAGCAGTTTCCAAGTACACAATACATTTTTAACAAATATAGTCACTGTGATGTACAATAGATATTGTGAACTTATTTCTCCTAATTCAAATTCTGTGTACTTTGACCAACATCTCTACCACCACCTACCAGTCCTTGACAACTAGCATTCTATTCTGTTTGTTGCTTCCAAGGATTCAACTTTTTTAGATTCTGCATATAAATAAATCTTACAGTGTTTGTCTTTCTTTCTTTCTTTACTGATTTCACTTAACATAATAATCTCCAGGTTGATCCATGTTGTCACAAGTGATGGTATTTCCTTCTTTTTAGGGCAGAATAGTTTTCCATTGTGTATATACGTACCACATTGTCTTTAGTCATTTATTTGTTGAAGGAAACTTATGTTGATTTTTAATATTGCTAAAATGGACATGGTAGTACAGATAGCACTTTGACACATTGATTTCATATTCTTTGGATACATACCCAGATGTCGAATTGCTGGATCATATAATAGTTCTATTTTTAATTTTTTAAGAAAACTTCATAATGGCTGTACTAATTTACATTCCCATCAACAGTGTACAAGGATTCCCTTTTCTCCACATCCTGGTCAGCAGTGTTTATCTTTTGACTTTTTGGTAATTACCATTATATCAAGTGTGAGTTGATATGTCTTTATGGTTTTAATTTGCATTTCCCTGATGATGAGTGATGTTGAGTAGTTTTTATATACCTATTGGTCATTTTTATATCTTCTTTGGAGAATTGTCTAGTCAAATCATTTATACTTTTCATTAAATTTATTTTAGTGGGTACATAAAATATAAAATTATACATATTAGTGGCACAACAAGATGTTTTGATATGTGTATACATTGTATAATGTTTAATCAAGTTAAACATATCTATCTCCTAAAATAATTAGCATTTATTTAAGGTAAACTTTTCAAAATTCCTCCTTCTTGTTTTTTTTAAATGTCCTTTGTACATTTTAAAAAATTTAGTTGTTTTCTTACTATTTAGTTGTAGCAGATATTCCTTATATATTAATTCCTTATTTGAAGTATGGTTTATAAATAATTTTCTTATCTTCTGTAGATTGTCTCCTTACTCTGTTAATTCCTTTTCTCCTCCTCCTCCACCTCCTCCTTCTCCTCCTCCTCCTCCTTCTTCTTTTGCTGTTCAGAAGCTTTTTTGTTTGACGCAATTCCATTTGCCTATTTTTGCTTTTGTTGCCTGTGATTTGGGGGTTCTATCCAAAAGATAATTGCCTGGACAAAGTTCTTGTGTTTCCTCATATTTTCTTCTAGTAGTTTTAAAATTTCGGGTCCAATGTGTAAACCTTTACTCTATTTTGAGTTGCTTTTTGTATATGGTGTGAGATAAGAGTCTAGTTTCATTTCTCTGCATCTAAATATCAGTTCTTGTCAACACCATTTATTGACAGTCCATTCTCCATTTTGTGTTTCTGACATTTTTGCTGAAAATCTTTTCCTGCACTCTATAAACTCTCCCCTATCTCAGGGCCTCCATACATGGTTCTTTCTTTGGCCAAAATCAACCTCTTCTGGCTCCTTTTAATTTCCAAGACATGGGTGAAATGCTTTTCTCATTCTATCTAATTCAGATTGCTATTTTACACCATTCATTATGTTTCCTTCACGCATCTATCACAATTTGTAACTCTATTTGTTTGTTGTCTGTTCTTTTCCACTAGAAGTAAGCTTTCTGAGAATATGGACTCCATTAGTGAGGGAGAAGATGGTGCACTCTCAAAGGACACATTGAGCAAGGCTTGATACTGGGGACAGTTACATCGGTGGGGGCAGGATACAGAAACACCCCAAGGCATAAGTCAGTGCTCCAGAGCTAGTAAGATGAGAACTATTTCTACCCTAGGCCAGCAGGGATAATAGAAGGGAACAGTCACTGGACCTGGAGGGAGAGAACCGTTTGCAGAAAAACAAACTTAGTGGAGCAGTCCCCTTTGATTGCAATACATCCAACCAACCTGACTCCACAGGAAGGGAGTCAGGGTCAAAGGTACCTCTACTCCTTCCTTTCTCTGTCCTATTCTTTCCTGGGAATCTGAAGACAAGGATGCCCACTGATATCATCTGCCAGAGAGGAGGGTGAGAAAGATGGAAAGTATACATGGAAGATGTCAAGCACAGAAACTATGCCTGCCTAATTCATCATTATCCTCAGTGCTGAGCACAGAAGACAGTTTATTTATTATTAATTTGCATATATTCATAGATGCAGATAAATGAATAATAAATGAAACAAATTCATTTCCTATCATGTATTTCATTACACATTCCTTCCCCAGTTCTCATTATTTTAAGGAGATGTTATGGATATTTGTCTGCTGCAGAACAGTCTGAGTACTTTCAAGTACATGGGCTTCCAGGCATCACTTTGCTTGAGGAAGGACAACTTGATGGGATAGAAGGCAGTGACTATACATTGGGGAGGCAGCCAGAGACTGCCAAGTTTAGAAATATCCTTCCAGGCTGCCAAGGATAGAAATATCCCTTCCCTTTAGAGAACAATTGCTGGTTTTTAATTATCTTGGCATTATACTAGGGCAGGGATGTACTTGATACAGAGTCAGGAGGCATAAGCTTTGCATGGGAAGGAGGAGAGGGATAGGCAGTCATCACTTCCACTCCCATCTCTCCAGCCCCTTTCCTTTGTACTAATGGTGAGGATATGGTGAAAACTGGAGCAGCCACCTGGGACCCAGATGTGAGCCCATGAATGTAAGATAGCAGGACTGTTTGCTTCTGGATTTTCCCATGTTAGAAATAAACTTTTATATTATTCGGGTCATCAATTTGTCTGTTTGTAACAGCAGCTCAGCTTACTATCCTAACTAAGCAGAGAAATTCCAGAGCATTTAGAGATAGGATCCAACCCTGTACCTTTTGGGTGAGTCCAGGAGTCTCTGGAAGAGGGATTCAAAATATAAGTAAGAGAAATAAAAGTTGCATCACTGGGAATTTTAGTATGAAGCTAAAAGGAAACAAGTTATTATTTTCCTGTGGTCTACAATGGACAAGAAGAAGCACTTTGTAGTGAAGGTGGTATGTAGATACTGTATGTATGGCATTTGCACCAACACATCATAGGAAGAGTGGGTATAACCTTGGCAACCTGATATTCCAAGGCAGGTGGGAATGTAGAAGGTGATAGATGGTAGAAAATCTGCAGATAGTTTATTTTCAATAAGAGGGCATGGTTTACATTTTCACTGAGCAGATTCTGAGTCAAAAATTAGTATATTGTTACCAATTTTCTGAGCCCATACTACTGGAAAATCCCTGTCACTTTGACTACTTATGAAAGAATAGTTTAGACCAAACTCAAAATCACCATGCTTTGGTGAGAGAAGACTAACACTTGATGTAAATGAGAAAGGACAAAGCCTGGATCCCAAGACAGGTGTCATTCACTGGTGGTGTTTCAGTAGGAACTCGATTTGCTCACTGCCTCAGACTTGACTGGCTCTCAGCTCTCGGGGGTGTAATCAAGATAACAGAGCTCACGAAAGATGCATATGTAAATCATAATATGAATTATTCATTTATAAAGTTGCTACTTCTTTCCAGGATATGAATTTCATATAACTATCATTCATTTCTGTTTTTGCTATCATAGAGGAGACTGTTACTGTATTTCTACAATTTCAAAGTGAGAATGATAATTAGGCTATACCATGGATTAACTGCCATTTTTGGAAAACAAAACTAGTACCACACTAAGTGTGATCATTGAAAAATCCTTCCAAAATGTTAAATGTGGAAATATGTACAGTTTATACTGTAATTATAAATTATAGAATATTATATTGATAGAATTTCCTTTTAAATTATAAAATAGTATAATGATCTAAAGGTTTCTTCATAACCAAAGGTTCAGAGGAAAACAGGTGAACCATTCAGACTGCCGGTTTCCCAACCAAAGGACCTGAGGAAGCATTTGGGAAAAGAAATGAAAAGTTTGCCTGCATGCGAGAGTAAGTGAAGTTCCAAAAAAGAGAGAGGAAGTGTGATGTGGAAAAAGCACATTCGACTTGAAATTATTTGATTCAATAACAAGTACAATTTAGTTTTAATTTCAAATTAACCTAAAGGAGAATGAAGTGTTAATATTTAAAAGAGCAAATATTCACCAATTCAATCAATATTTATGTATGCTAGGTGTCATACTAGATGCTGGGGACACTGTGAAGAACTAGAAATCTCTTCCTGCATGGACCTGATAGCTCAAAGATAAAGACTGATACATTCTAGTCCAGGTTTAGGACAGTTTAATAAACAGTGAAACCACCATGGTAGAGAATGTCCTAGTGACCATGTTCAGTTCCTCTATTGAGAACGCTACTAAAACAACATTGACAAGTTCTCATTCTCAGGCCTCCTCTTTTTAGACTCCATAGTCACTATCTTTCTTATGTCTATACATTATTTTAAAATAAATTAAAATAATAGCATTGATTTAGTTTTTTAAATCACAAAGCAATCATTTGTTTTCCAGTCCCTGACCTTTGCTTGCAGAACAAAATATTTTTTATATTCTTTCTGTGACTAACAGAGCCTATCCATTTAGAATTGATTTACTAGTATAACCTTCAGAGGGAGTTTTTATTTCCAAAGTTCCATGGGCATCTCAATGTCATCTCCACTTTAACATTATGCGACGATAGCCTTTAATGAGGGCGTGAGATGTGACTGGAATTGTACTAGACATGCAGGGTACAAAGACCAAAAGAACATGGTTCTTGATCTCAAATAGCTTATAGCTGAGGTGCACATGTATAAAATGACAACCAGTCCAATGAGCCAGTTATGCCACATCAGGGCCATGCACAAGAAGTACTAAAAGTTCTGTAGAGGAGAATTGTGTGGGCTGTCAAGATTCTGGCCACAGTTGACTCCAACTTCTTGTCATTGAACTTCTTCATGTTTTCCCCATTATCTACAAGCTATAAGTCCATCCAGCCTTATCTAACCTTACTTAGGTTTGGACTAAGCCTATCTTTAACGCTTCATTCTAATCTTTGCTCCTATTTAATGAATTCTTTCTTTTTGAATTAGATTTCATCTCTACCCAAATTGGCTCAAGTGAAGTACAGAATTATTTTTTAAACACATGATGCTAGGCACCATGTGGGGATGATGGAATGTAAGACATTACTTCCTTCTGGGTAGTTTGAAGTCTAATTAGAGATGAGATAAAAAAAAAAAAAACACCAAAGCTAAGATACAGAATAATATAAAATCTAGAGTTAAATACTAAACTGTGCAATGCAATTAGAAAAGCTCTACCAACCTTGTTATTAGAAATTTTCATTTAGCTGAAAGAAGCAAATGATTTTTCTCTTCTGATGGAGTGAAAGGCAGTTTGCAAGTCTAAAGGGACTCTGAACAAAGTCAGACTGGGCAGGGGAATGGTTGTTCTCATTAGGAAATGGCTTCTGTGATGAGTTCTGGCAGCTGAGAATAGGAAGCAGCTGTCTCAGTACTCAGGCCACACTGATCTTCTGGGTTCAGACAACTCAGACCTTTTCACAGAAGGGTACTCGAAGAGTTCTGTGTCTCATACTTAGAGCTCGGGTTGGTCAGGACAGCCGGGGATGAAACAGAAAAGGAAAAGTGAAATGACTATTTATTGAGCATATACAAAGTTCCAAGAACAGTATATGATGTATATTTTCTTTATAATTTTCATCTTCTTTTTACAGAAGTTTTATATGGTACCTGATACCATTCCTCTTTTACAGGTGAGGAAAGAGAAGCTTGTGGAGTTTGACTTGTTTCAGGTAAAATGCCTAGTTACCAAAATAGCTGGGGTTCCAACTTAAATACTTGATTCCAAGCTGTGCTTTCCCTGGTCTCACTCAGAGGGCAGGCTGAAGGAGGAAGTGCCTCTCTGGCTATAACATGCCATAGCCATGCCCTCCTGAAGGGCAGAAGTCCTATCTTCTGCAGTGCAAAAAAAAGAGGAGTTCTGTTTCAGGATGCTTTCCTATGACCTGACATGCGTTTTTTAGCTACAGGTTTCTGCCAACAGAGAATAACACCCACATGGACACCCTATTTATAAAGTATTATTTAACTTCTGTAAAGCTGCATAATATACCATTCCCTTGTATGTAGCAGACATGAAATAAACATTAAGAAGAGAAAAATAATAATCTCAAGCACACCCAGAAAATGAAACAGCTGGTGTCCATCAGGGCATTCCAGTGGAAAATTCATGAGACTGCCAAAAACAAAAAACAAAAAACAAAACAAAACAAAAAAACTATTTAATCCTCACTCTCACCACTTGCTCCTTGGCAGTTACTCTTGAAGAATAATGACATGAAAGATAGGTTCAGTTTAGTGTTTTCCTCGCTTTTTACCAACACTCTCCAATTAAGCATTTTCCTGCTCTTCTGGTTCCTTCTAACACAAGATGGAAGCAGAACCAAGTATGCAGTGATAAATGTGGCACTGATAGGGTTAAGTGGTCTGGATTTTAGTTTTAGCTTGTTGGTGATAATTGCATAATTTGGGGCAAGTAACTCTGGAATCTCTGGCCTCCATTATCTCACCAATGAGGGGATTGTTCTAGGAGAAGCACCACCAATACTCAATGGTGTAGAAATTAAATCAAGTTTAGATGCCTCATTCAACAGGAAAAATGTCCAAGGAGCAGGGGTTTGAGTACTACTTGTGTCTTGTAAAGAAACCCAAAGCAGGCAAATGTAGTAGAGTTGTTTCTTCTCTTTTCTTCTCATGGAATGCCCAAGAATTATTTTGCTGGTCATTCCTTGTTTTTCACTGGTTTGAGACTAGTTACCTTTTTATTAGAGATAGAGCAGAAAGAATGTGGGAAGAGTAGAGTATGCACTTCCAAGAGATAATACAGAAATATTTTACTTTGGATATTTAATACTGATTTAAAAAAAGAAAACTGGTAAAATAGGACTAGACTTTATTGTTATAATTTTTTTTGGAAAAACCTTCCTTTTCAATTAGTAGGAATTGAAAACATTAGTATTAAATTAAATGTAGTCCATCTTTGGTTCACAATTTTTAATCATGATACATGCTCCTTTTTGTAGCTTTCCTTTGTTACAGGAATAGGTGTAAAAATACAAACCAGATTCCATTCTGGTTGCTTATTGATTTTTTAAATTCTTTTTTTAAATTTTTTCTGATTGTTATATGTGACAGTAGAATGCATTTTGACATATTGTACACAAATGGAGCATTACTTCTCATTCCTCTGGCTGTACATGGTGCTGAGTTACATCAGTAGTATAATCATTCATGTGTAAAGGGTAATGATATCTGTCTCATTCCCATTCTCACAACCCCAACCCTCCCCTCACTCTCCTCTGCACAATTCAGAGTTCTTTCATTCTTCCCTACCCACTCCCCAATGATGACATTATGGATCAGCATCCGCTTATCATAGAAAACATTTGGTCTTTGGTATTTTGGGATTGGCTTATCTCACTTAGCATATTCTCCAACTCCATCCATTTAACTGCAAATGCCATAATTTCATTCTTCTTTAAGACTGAGTAATTGTGTATTTGTACCACATTTTCTTTATCCATTCATCTCTTGAAGGGCATCTAGAGTGGATCCATAGTTTAGCTATTGTGAATTGAGCATCTATGAACATTGATGTGACGGCATCACTGTAGTATGCTGATTTTAAGTCCTTTGGGTATAAACCAAGGAGTGGAACAGCTGGGTCAAATGGTTCCATTCCAGGTTTTCTGAGGACTCTCCATACTGCTTTCCATATTGGTTGAACAAATTTGCAGTTCTACCAGCAATGTATGAGTGTACCTTTTTCCCTACATCCTCACCAATCCTTATTGCTTGTATTCTTGATAATTGCCATTCTGACTGGAGTGAGATGAAATCTTAGAATAGTTTTGTTTTGCATTTCTCTAATTGCTAGAGATGATGAACATTTTTTCAAATATATGTTGATTGTATTTCTTCTTCTGTGGAGTGTCTGTTCAGTTTCTTAGCCCATTTATTGATTGGGTTATTTGACTCTGATTGGTCTTGTTTGAGTCCTATGTCTATCAGCAGGTTAAAGGAAAGGTGCATGAAAATTTTCCTGTTCTATTGCAACTTCAACTAATGTTTCAGAGTTTCTTATCTCCCCATTCTACATATAAATCTAAATAGTCCACATTCTTGGTTCCTGATCTATGCAAGACTCAGCAAGGTATGTAAAGTCTGTTATTATATCTGACTTCAGTCTAGTATTCCAACTTCTATTTCTAGTTACAAACTCTTTCAAGTAGTACCAAATTATTTCCTGCTGCTCAAATTATCTACTTTTATGCTACCCTGTCTCAGCATATGCTCTTCCTTAGCTTGGAATTTAGCTCCCTGGTTAATCTCAAAAACTCTTAGTGATATGCTCACACATAGCTTTCTCTGTGCAATTTTCCTGGATCCCTCCATATGTAGTTCCCTTCATAGCATTTTTTGCACATCTATTATGTATAATTAATTGTGATATAACTATTTGCTATTTGCTTTTCATATTGTGAATGCTTCCAGGTAAAAGTTCAATTTAGTGTTTTTCACAGTAGCTAAGATAGAGCTATAACTTAATATTTTTAAATTATTTAAATTTTTTTTATTTTTACAGACTGCATTTTAATTCACTGTACACAAATGGGGTACATCTTTACATTTCTATGGTTATGTGTGATATAGATTCATACTATTCATGTAATCATACAAGTACATAGGATAATGATGTTTCTCTCATTCCACCATTTTTCATAACCCCCATCTTCCCTCTCATTTCCCTCTACATAATCTAAAGTTCCTCCATTCTTCTCTCACCCCCACTCCTTACCCCCATTATATATCATCATCCACTTATGGGG
This sequence comes from Sciurus carolinensis, assembly GCF_902686445.1. Classification (NCBI taxonomy): domain Eukaryota; kingdom Metazoa; phylum Chordata; class Mammalia; order Rodentia; family Sciuridae; genus Sciurus; species Sciurus carolinensis. The sequence goes on along the minus strand of NC_062223.1, from coordinate 96,801,479 downwards.
AAAACATTTGATCCAGTTCCTTGGCCCATTTATTGATTGGGTTCTTTGTATTTTTGGTGTAAAGTTTTGTAAGTTCTTTATAAATTTTGGAGATTAGTGCTCTATCTGAAGTGTGCGTGGAAAAGATCTTCTCCCACTCTGTAGGCTCCAGACCTTAAGCTATACTACAAATCAATAGTAACAAAAACAGCATGGTATTGGCACCAAAATAGACAGGTAGACCAATGGTACAGAATAGAAGACACAGAGATGAACTCACATAAATACAGTTACCTCATATTAGACAAAGGGGCCAAAAACATACATTGGAGAAAAGATAGCCTGTTCAACAAATGGTGCTGGGAAAACTGGAAATCCATATGCAGTAAAATTAAATTAAACCTCTATCTCTCACCCTTCACAAAACTCAACTCAAAATGGATCAAGGACTTAGGAATTAGACCAGAGACCCTGCACAAATAGAAGACAAAGTAGGCCAGAATCTTCATCATGTTGGCTTAGGATCAGACTTCCTTAACAAGACTCCCAAAGCACAAGAAATCAAAGCAAGAATCAATAAATGGAATGATTCAAAATTAATAGATCTTAATAAATAATTATTGATAGTAAGTGAATAGATGAATAGATAAAGTTTGGGTATTGGAAACAAGTTTTGAGATTGAAATAAAAACAGAAAATCTCACCAATTAAAAGGCAGAGACAGGCAGACTGGATTAAAAAAATTAATCCAACTATGTGCTATTGGCAAGAGACTTTAGATCCAGAGACACAAATATGTTGAAGAAGGATGGAAAATGATTCTCATCTAAATATTTAAAAAAGAAGGCAGAAATGGCTATAGTAAAATAGAAATTTTAAATAGAATTTAAGTCAATTTTTTGCACAATGCAAATAAGTTCATCATATATTACTAAAAGGATCCACTAATTTCAAATTGTAACTATTATCAACCTATATGCACCAAACAATGAAATGTGGAGCAGTGTTGGCAGAATTGAAGGGAGAAATAGTAGTGATTGGAGACCTCAAAATTTCACTTTTAATAATGGATAAAATGTGTACACAGAAGAGTAATAAAGAAGAGGGCTGACCAACACTGTAAGTCAATTAGACCTAACAGACACATACAGAACACTCCACTCAACAAGAGAACACATATTTCTTCTTAAATTCCCATGGAACTTTCCCTGAGATAAACCCATATGTTATCCCCAAACAAAATATTGATAAGCTCAATAAGATTGAAATCATACATTTTTTTCAAAAGAATTCTGATTGCAATCAGAATAAAGAGAATTAAAAAATCAGCTACAGCAGAAAATTGGAAACTCTACAAGTATATAGAAATTAAAACACTCTTTTTGGAGGCTATGATCATCTTTAGGTTTTATTAAAATAATTTTTGGAGTAATAAGATAAAGACAGAAAGGAAGTGATAAGGTAAGAGAGCGAATAAGAATTTGAACATGAACATTGTGGAGATGAGGGAATAAATTGTGCAGTTTTTAGAAGAGAGACAATAGAACTCAGAGTATAATCAGCATAGGTAGACAATGATAAGGAGGTCTCTGGGCTCTTCATGAAGGGAGCAACTTTTTCTTTATTATTCCTTTCATATTTTTCAGACTTGAGTAAATGAGAGATGAGAAATTTTATCCTTATATACAAAGAATAAGAACTATTACAGTATTGCTAGAAATAATGAATAGCAGTTTTATGAGAGTTTTTAAACTAAGTTATGATTGACAAACAAAAGAGTTATACATATTTAATATATACATGTTTATGAGTTTGAAGATAAGTATACAACCATGAGATATCATGCTGTAAACATAACAATGACCTGTAAAAGTTTCCTTCTTTTCCCTTTTGGTTGTAAGATCATTTAACATAAGATACATTTCTAAAATTTTAGGCGCACAATAAAATATTGTTAATACATTCACGATGCTACTCAGTGGACATCTAGGACTTACTCATTTTGTGTAAATGAAACAATGTACTCTTTGACAAACATCTCTAGTCCTCCCTTCAGTCCCTGGTAACCCACTATTCTACTTTGTGCTTCTAGGAATTTTACTATATTAGATACCCCATATAAGTAGAATCATGTAATATTTATTCTTCTATGAATAAATATTATGGCTTATTTCACAAAGCATGATGTCCTCTAAGTTTATTTATGTTGTGCAAATGTCATGATTTCCTTTTTTATTAGAGACTGCATAATATGCCTTTAAAGATATGTATCACATTTTCTTTACCCACTCATTCATTAACAGATAAAAGTTGTTTTCATATCTTTATATCTTTACTATTGTAAATAATTCTGCAATGAATATGAAAGGGCAAATATCTCTTTAAGATTCTGATTTCAATAATTTGATTGTACACCTAGAAGTGGAAGTACTGAATCACATGGCAATTCTATTTTTACTTTTCTGAGGAATCTCCATACCATTTTCCATAGTGATTATACCAATTTATATTACTATCAACAGAATACGGGGTTCTCTTTTCTCCATATCCTCACCAAGAATTATTGCTATTATTTTTTAATAATCATTCTAACAGGTGTGAAATGATACATCTTTATGGTTTTGATTTACATTTCCCTGGTGGTTAGTGAAGTTGAACACTTTTTATATGCCTATTAGTTATTTGTATTTCCTTTAGAGAAGTGTTTATTCAAGTCTTTTACCCATATTTGATTGGGTTATCATTATGTTATTTACTGCTGAGTTTGTAGAGTTATAATATATTAAATATATTTTGATTATTAACCCTTCATCAAATACATGACATACAAGTATTTCTCTCCTTTCATAAATTGCGGTTTCCCTTTCTGATTAGTTTTTCAATTTCTTTCATTTATATTTTAAAATTTCTATGATCAAATCTTTCATCTCCTGGGTTAACATTATTCTTAAGTACTTGGTTATTTTTGATGTTATCATAAGTGAGATATTGATTTATTTTTCAGGCAGTGCATTGGAAGTGTATAGAAACATTAATTATTTTGTATCCTGAAATTTTAATAAATTTTTAATAGTTTTTATTAGTTTTAAGTATTCTTTTTATTTTAATAAAGTTTTGTTAGTGTGTGTCTGTGCATGTTTGCGCATGTGTGTGTAGTCTTTAAGATTTTCTATGTATAAAATAATGTCATCTGCAGACAGAGGTAATTTTACTTCATTCTTTTGATTTGGATGCATTTTCTTTCTTTCTCCTTCCCACCCTCCCTACACCTCCAGTTTTTCTGGCTAAGACTTGCAGTATTATAGTGAATAGAAGTGGTCTTCTATTCATCCTTGCTTTATTCCAGGTCTTACAGGAAAAATAGGTAGAATTCACCTGTGAAGCCAGCTTTAGTTTTTTTGGCGTGGAGGTTTTTGATTACTGATTCTATCTCTTGGGTTGTTTGGGGCAATTTTAAGATTTCAATTAGTTTTTGATTCAGTGTTGGAAGGTTGTATGTATGTGTGTGTGTGTATATATATATATATATATATATATGTATATATATATATAATGTTTTCTAATTTGTTTATTGTGATTGTTCATCATCATCCTTTATATTTAAAAAATTCTATGGCATCAGTTGTAATGTCTCCTCTTGTTTATAATTTTATTTAAGTATTCTTTTTGTTGTATTTTTTAGTGTCTAGATATTAATTTTAATTATCTTTTCAAAAATATGAACCCTAATTTTATCCTTTTTTCCTATTGTGTTTTCATTTTTTGTTCCACTTATTTCTGCTCCAATCTTTGTTAGTTCTTTCCTTTTGCTAACTTTGGATGTTTGCTCTTCTTTTTCTAGTTTCTCAAGGTATAGAGTTAGGTTGTTTGAGGGTTTTTTTGTTTTTCATTTTCAAGTATAGGTGTTCACTGCTATAAACTTTCCTTTTAGTATTGCTTTCACTGCATTCCATGAGTTTTGATATGTTGGATATGTTGTATTTTTCATTTCATCTTTAAGTATTTTCTAATTTCTCTTTTGATTTCTTCTTTAATTCAGTGGTTATTCAAGAGTATATTATTTAATTTCTACATATTTGCAAATTTTCTCATTTTTATTGTTAGTGATACCTATTTTATTCCATTGTAGCCAAAAAGATACTTGTGATGATTTCAATCTTCTTAAATTGTTATTTTGTGGGCTAGAATGTGATCTATTCTGGAGTGTTCCATGTGCACTTGAGAAGAATGTACTCTGCTGTTGTTAGCACTGTGTTTTTTGTTTTTTAGGTTCATTTGGCCTATAGTCTTGTTCAAGTCTGCTGTTTTCTTACTTATTTTCTCTCTGGATGATGTAATTATTGTCAAAACTGGGTTATTGAAATTTCTTAATATTTTTGTATTACTGTCTATTTTTCCATTGATTGGTCAACTTTTTCCTCAGATATTTAGGAGCTTTAATACTGGGTGCGTATACATCTACAACTGCTGCATTTGCCTAGTGAATTGACCTTTATGTAGAATTAGTGGTGCCATACTCCCTGAGATTTTATCTGGCAAACTCCCTTAGATTTTGTTTATCTGGAAAGAGTTTTATCATTCTTTCATTTCTGAAATACAGTTTTGCAAGATATATTATTTTGGGTTGTCAGTTTCAGACTCTGAATACATCACTACTTTCTCCTTGATTGCATAGTTTATACTGAGAGTTTTACATAATAAGTACGTAATAAGTTGCTTTCTCTTGTATTTTCATACTTTTCTCACTGGCATTATATATCAGTATATATCTCTTTACATTCAAAATAGTTGGAGAATTTTAGATTTCATGAATCTTTCTGGCACTTTCTTCTCCTTCGACTCCCACAATGTATATATGTATGCATGTATATATGTGTGTATGTATGGATACGTATGTGTGTGTATGTGCTTATTGATGGTGTCCCATAAGTACCATAGGTTTTAAAAATTTATTTCTTCTTTTTGTTTCTCTGAGTGAAAAAAATATAAAAACATGCTTGAATAACTAACAGGTTGAAGAAGAAACTATAAGGAAAGTGGAAAATATTTAAAGCTAAACGAAACAAAAACCCCAACACACACACACACACACAAAAAAAATCACAGGATGCAGTGAAGTCAGTGTTCTGAGGGAAATGTATAGCTTAAAATGGCAACATTAAAAAAAGAGAGAACTCCCATCAATAACCTAATTTTGCACATTAGGTAACTAGAAAAACAAAAGTGAACTAAGCCCAAACCAGAAGGAATGAAATAATAATTATTATAATGGAGATACATAAAATAAAAAATAGAAAAGCAATAGAGAAAAATCAATGGAACAAAAAGCCTATTTCTAGATTCCCAAGTTTGTTCTATATATTAAAATTATATTATACCTTATGTCAGTACTAGGTTTTTGTATGTATCTGCTCAGTTGGTCCTTGTGCTGTTTGCAACACTATTTCAGTCATGTAGCCTGCAGCTTTTCAATTTGATCACTTCCAACTGTCTGATCTCAGTTCCCTTTGTTTCTCCATCTTTCTTTCTCTTTTAAGTTGACGTTTCTCTTTCCTTCTTTTTGGTGGTCTGTATGACTGAAGTGAGAAGAAAAACAAAGATGACCTGTGACAGCTGAACCATCAAAATAACTGGGATGAAGGAAGCTGAGTGTAAAGGAAAACAATTGGATTTGAAAGCCCTATGGAATGGTGTCCAACACAACCTTGTAGAAGACCACAGCTTTTGTGGTTGGGAGTGCATAAAAATCTCTGCTAATTCACTCTGATTTATTTAGCTGTTTCCTGTGTCTATCTAATCTTAGGGTGAATTTTCAATAGAAGTGAAATACATTCAAAAAATGATGCATGATCAGCTTAAAGGGTCTGTCCAAAGTGCAGTGAGCTGTGTCACACACTCTCCTTGCTCCCTCACTTTTGCCCCTTGGTGAGCCTGAACTAAGGAATTTTCCTTTTGAAGTTTTCAGTGACCACACCAATTGACACCCACCACAGCATGCAATGTTTAGAAATGTTTTCCCCCTCTCAGGTCAAATTCTTGTTAAGTGCAGTAAACTTGCCCAGAATATGCTTCCATCAAACCCTAACTTTGATTCTCTGTGACTTTCAGTGCAATACTTTGTGCTGTTCATGACACTATGGTCTCCATAGTAACTCCCCAATGAGACTACTCATGGTCAAAAGAAATATAAATGCAGAGAAATTTCTGCTCAATCTTAATAGCCTTGGCTATTTTTTATTGAGGGGGGAGGGAGAATTGAATTGCATTGGGAACAAAAATTTCAAGACAAATTTTAAGAGTCTCCCTCAATAATCTCTGTTCTCCCAATTTGTTCCTCATCCCCTCCATAAATTTGAACTCTTCTGAGTCTTATTTGAATCAGTATTCTGAGTACTGGAAAGTGAAAGAGAACTTTACTGAGAATGTGGAAGAGGCTCCACATGAGGTCACAGGATTAAGACCCTTGTCACAGTAAATAGAAACTGATCACCTGTATGATCTTGAACAAGTTAAATTTTCTGTGCCAGTTTCCTCTAGTGATGAAACAGAGTACATTTTTTGCCACCTTCAGAGAGCAGATTGTGATGATAAAGTAGCTGATTTAAAAAAAATATCTAAACTAATTTTTAACAAATTAGAAAAAATTGAAATATAGATATCTTACATACTACATTGTACAACACATTTCAATTGTGGTAGCTGCCACACCCATAAGCTTTTCTAAGAAAAATACGCCTTCTGCTAAATAAGGGATCTAGGCAGTCATATTTACTGCTGTTTAACCCTGCCCCCATAGTAGTAACTGACTAGAGAAGAGCACCTGTAAATTCCACTTTATGATCTTGTACACAGAAAGGAGATAAATAATATAGATTACCTGAAATTTGTGTGGGAAGGTAGTTGGAATTAAGATATAAATTTAAGAATGTAAGTAAAAAGTGATCATGAGCAAGGATCAGGCAATGGGGAACAGTGAATGGTTGTAAGTAAAATAAAGAATAAAATAGAGATGGGGCAAAGGAGATATTATAAAGCAGCAGTATTTCAATTTCATTAAAGCTATAGGGAGAAGATGAAAACATTAAGTTCATTGGTAGCAAGAGAAAAATGGTGCATGTTGCAGAGATACCATTTATTCAGTAAGAATTTATTGATTTCTACACATGCTGGTCATGGGCAATTCAACAGTAAGACCTATGTGGTTTCTAACTTCAAGGAGTCCACAATTGAACAGATTATTATTTTTAAAAAGATGCCCTAAGTACTCTGATAGCAAATATATGAAGTACTACAGGGGTACATAGCAGGTACAGCTATCTTAGTCTGAGCAGTTCAAGGAAGGCGTCCCAGAGAAACAGACCAATTAGGCTCTAACCTAATGGACAAATAGGAGTAATTGCTGTGAGAAGGGTGAGTTAGTGGAAAAAGTGTTTCAAACTGTTGCAAAGAAAACATGAAAAGACTTGAGAGTGAGACATCAGCAGTTTGCCTGCACCAGGACACATGCATTTCTATAATTACTTTCTTTCTCTTAAGATGCTCTGAGCAAATTTTTGTTACAGAGTCTAAATTTTTGTACTATGAGATCTAAAAAGAAAATGCCTACAAGAGTGAAGATAGTTTACACAGAGCTTAGGTTCATAGAGACAAATATGACAGTCTTATTTTCAAGAATCTCAGGATGTAGATGGTCAGATGGACAAAGGAATAAAACAACTTAACAATAAAATATGTTGTGTTTTAAATGTAAGTTGTAAGTACAGATAGCAAATGGCATATAGGTTTCAGGGTGGCAAATCATAATTTCAAATACAAACTTCTTTTCAAAACAGAAATTTTCTTTGTGGTTACTATAGGGCTTACCTAAAATGTTTTGTAGTTATAGCATTCTATTTTACAAAGGTACAAGTTAATTTCAATTGCACACAACTCTACATTTTTCTCTTACACACTCAATATTACTGACACCTTAATTTGCATATTTTGTATTGTGTATTCATTACCATTTTAATACTTTTGCTTATTTTGAATACTTAATTCTTCAATTTTATGCTCAAATTCAAAGTGATTTATGTTCCACTCTGAGAGAACTACTTCATTCTGTATTTGTATTTATATTTGCTTTTATAATTTCATGCTTTTGTGTTGATTTTTAGTTAAATTTAATTTCAAATCCGAGAACTCCTTTTGGTATTTCTTATAAGACAATTCTACTGTTATAGTTTGGATCTGGAATGTCCCCCAACGATGCATGTGTTGAAGGCTTATTCCCAATGCAGCAATGTTCAGAAGTGGGTTTTTGGTAAATGATTAGATAATGAGGGCTATATCCTCATCAATGGATTAATCCTTTGGTATCTGAATGGATTATGGGAGTTGGTAGAATTGTAGGTAAGTAGGTCAACTGGGGGTGTACTCTGGAAGGATATTTCTTGTCCCAGATCTCCTTCCTTGCGTGCACTCTCTCCCTCTTTGTCTTTCTGCTTCTCACACGCAGTGAAGTGAGCAGCTTTACTCTGCCATGCCTTTCTGTCATGATGTTCTCCCTCATCTCAGGCCCAAAGCAATAGAACTGGCCAACCATGGACTGAAACTTCTGAAACCATGAGCCAAATAAATCTTTCCTCATTAAGTTGTTTTTCTCAGTTTTATTTTTCTTCCTTCAGCACTTTGAATATATCATTACACTACCTCTGGACTGAAAAGTTTTTACTAAGAAATCTACTTATAGTCTTATGGATATTCCCCAGTATGGGAAAAATTACTGTTCTTGTGCTGCTTCTAAGGTTCTTTGTTTCCTTTTACTTCTGACAATGAGATTATAATGATTCTGTAGATATTTCTTTGGGTTCTTACAAAGAACGTTTTCCTGGGATTATTTGGCTTCCTACATGTGGAGGTCCTTCCTCAGACTGGAACATTTTTGCCCACTATATCTTTGAATAAATTTTTCAGCCTTTTTTTCTCTATTTGGTTTTAGGAACACCCTTGCAAATCAATGTCCATTCAATGATTTCCCAAATGATCCTTTAATTTTCTTCAATTTTTTTCACTTTTTTTCTTTTTAATCCTCTGAGTAATTTCAAATAACTTGTCTTTGCTTTACTGATTCATTCCTCTACTTGATCTCATTTGCTACTGAAATTTATAGTTTATTTTTTGTTCTTCAGCTTCAAGACATCTATGCGTTCTTTCCCCGCCCCCCCCCCATTGGTTGAAACTCTTAATTTGTTCCTGAAATTTTCCCCTGATTCATTGCACATCTTTATAATGACTGCTTTTATGCTGGGCATGGTGGCTAATTCTTGTAATCCCAGTGGCTCGGGAGGCTGAGACAGGAGGATCATGAGTTCAAAGCCAGTCTCAGCGAAAGTGAGGTGCTAAGCAACTCAGTGAGACCCTGTCTCTAAATAAAATACAAAATGGGGCTGGAGATGTTGCTCAGTGGTCAAATGACCTTGAATTCAATCACTAGTACCAAAAAACAAAACAAAACAGAAAAAGATTGCCTTTAATTCTGTGTCAAGCAAATTATGCATCTCCATTCTCTTAGAAGTATTTCTGGTCTTCTATTCTTTGGGTTATTTCCCTGTTCCATCATTTTCCTTGACCCTTTGTGTTAGTATCTGAACATTATGAAAACATCTTTATCTCCCAGTTGTAGAAACAATGAAAAGTAAAAAGGAAAAGGATTTAAAGCATATCACTACAAAAAAATCTGAAAATATAAATGAAGAAAGCAAGAGAGGAAAGTGTGAGAGGGAGGCAAAATGGCTACCAGAAAGGCAGAAAACAATTTTTCAAATGGCAGTAAAACATTCTTTCTACCAAGAATTACTTTACATATAAATAAATTAAATACCCCAATTATAAATATAGAGTATTTTAATTGATAGAAGAACAAAGCCAACTTTATGTTGTCTACAGTGGATTCTAGATTTAAGAATACACATAGGCTGAAATTTTGCAAAAAGGAATTCCATGCAAATGGTAACCAAAAGAAAGGAGGAGTGGTTATACATATCAGACAAATAGACTTTAAGTGAAAATCTGTAAAATGAGACAAGGAAGGTCATCATCATTAATGATAAAGGAATTGTTAACAAGTGTAAATACATATGCACCCAATATCAGAGTGCCTAAATATATAAGCAAGCATCAAGAGAACTGAAGATCTCATATTATTACAGTTATACAGTAATAATATGAGATCAGTATCAAAATTTCAACAGTGAATGGACAGTCATAGAGAAAATAATTAAGGGAATAGTAGATTTGAGCAACACTATAAACCAAGTGGACCTAACAGACATGCACAGAACATTCCACTCAACAGTGGAGAAATACACACAGAACATTCTCCAGGATATTTCATATGTTTAATCACAAAATAAGTCATAACAAATCTAAGAATATGACAATCATCTTAGGTATCTTTTCTGACCCCAATGAAATAAAGCTATAAATTAATAGAAAAGGAGAAACATCTGAAAATTTATGATGTCTGGATATTAAGCAACAGTTTTTGAGTCACTGGAACTGAACCCAAGTTGTGCATGCTAGACAAGCGATCTAACACAAAGCTACATCCCAATTCCAAGCAACACATTTTTGAACAAACCAAAGAAAATTAGAAAATATTCAGGACAAACATAAATAAAAATATGACATAGCTAAACTTAGGGAATGCAAAAAAAGCAGTAGTAAGAAGGAAGTTTATAGCCTAAAAGTCTGTATTAGAAAAAAAGAATCTCACAAAAGCAACCTAACTTTATACCTCAAGGGACTAGAAAAGGAAGAACAAGTAAATCCCAAAATTGCAGAAGAAAAATAATGATAAATTTAAAGGAGGGGAGGGGCTGGGGGAAGGAAAAATAACAGAATGAGACAGACATCATTACCCTATGTACATGTATGATTACACAAATGGCGGGACTCTACTTCTTGTACAACCAGAGAAACAACAGTTGTACCCCATTTGTGTACAGTGAATCAAAAGAAATAAATTTAAAAATTATTAAAGCAGAGATAAATCAAATAGAAAAGAATAGAAAAAAACAATAAAACTGAGAAGAGGTGTTTTAAAAATAATGACAAAATTGACACTTTAGCTAGTATCACTGGGGAAAAAAGGAGACTCACATAAATAAAATCCAAAATAGGAGACATACCACTGATACTACAGAAATAGAATGATCACAGGAGACTACTACGAGCAATTAAGCACCTACAAATTGAACAACCAAGGAGAAATGGATAAATTTATAAACACATACTAGATTTCAAGACTAATTAGGAGAAATAGGAAATTTGAACACACTTATAATTGGTAAGGAGATTGAATCAATAATAAAAACAAAACAAAACAAAACAAAAACCTCCCAACAAAGAAAAGTCTAGGACCTGATAGTTTTATGGCTAAATTCTACCAAACATTTAAAGAAGATTAACAAAAATCCATCTCAAACTCTTTCAAATATGTAGAATAGTACTCCACATAATGGAATATTATCTATCTTAAAAAAGAAGGATATCTTGCTATATTTGAGAATGTTGGCTAAACACTGAAGAAATTATGCTAGTGAAATCAGTTGGTTGTAGAAGAACAAATACTGTATAATTATACTTTTATGAAATATTTAAAGTAGTTAAACTCACAAAGGCAGAAAGTTCCTAGTAGCTGACAATAGGAGAAAATGGAAATTTACTGTTAAATGGATATAAAATTTTAGCTATGCAAGATGAATAAGTCCTAGAGATATGCTGAACAACATTGTACCTATAATTAATAATATGGTATTTATTGTACACTTAAAAATTTGACAAGAGAGTAGATCTGATGTTAAGTGTTCTTACTACATTTTCTTTTTGGAGATAATTGGTATGTGTCAAAGTTTTATGTAAGTGATTAAGGATTCTCCAGAATGACGTAGCTAGCTCAGTAAGGATATGAGAAGCTAGGATATAAATAGTCAGTGGAAATAAGAATGCTGAAATAAGATTATAAAATTAGATTTAAAAAATCTTGACACTAATCAATTGTTACTCAAGATTATATTTCTAGGGAGATCCAAAATGACTCTCATATGTACATTTTAGAAAATAACCTATTAGGATGTGGAAAAAAATCATATAATACTTTTTTTACCCTATGTTCAATTTTTGGATAAATTTTAATGAATAGTGTCTACCTTCACAAGTAAAGTGTTTTATTTTTCATAATGCATGTGTACACATATCCTTATACACAGAGAGCTGATCTTATATGATTTTGTGCTGAGATTAACTAAACCTGTTTGGTCTCAGAACTGTCTTTATGTTGTATAGGTTGTATTCCATTTGACCTGACTCATTTACATAAATGCAGCAAAAGCCTTTTTGTTGTATTGTCAGCAAAACTAAAGAGAAGTTCACTTAATTACTTTCTATCTGGAGGTTATGTAAAAAATCTGAGAATCTAGGACTGTATTTTCAATAGCCTTAATCAGTTCAGAGATTTCTTTCCTTACTACTCTTATTAGCTTATCCATTCTGTGAATAAGAAACCTAATTTTTAAGAACTAATCTCCACCAAGTTTCAGATGCAGTACAAAAACTGCAAGAATTCTGCCCTCTGCAAGTGCCCTCAATCCATTGAGGTTCCTTTGCCAAAAAGGGACTTTCTTTACTACCAGCTGCCAGCTGATGTCCTCCTGAGAGGATTCTGCAGGTATAAACTCCACATAAAGTACAACTTTTCTCCTTAATGGTGGGCCCTTTGTACCCATTAATTGGAATTTATTTTTCAACAAAGCATTACCAGAATAGATTTGGTTTGCAAGTTGATCTGTCCAGTTAGATCTTGGAATAAGGATTGATTCCTAGAAGTTCTTGGTAAATAATTACATTGTTGTTAAATGTTAAGATTTTCAATTCATGTAGTTATAATAAAAGATGTTCAATGTTCTAAATACTTATAAAATATATCAAATTATATCTTACATATTTTATGTAGAATCACCAAAGATTGTGCTACAGATAACTTTTATAAATGTAGTTAGTTTGCTTATTTATAGATGAATGATAATTAGAAATTATAAAACCTGAAGTTAGATGTGTTTTACTTTTTCATGTTATGCATCTTTCTTTTTGTTAAAGGTCAGTTATGATTTTTCTGAGCTTAATCCAACATAAAAGCATTCTTCTGGATTCCAATAACCAGATTCATTGTCATCCTTAAGTTGTCCTGAGGATTTTTGGTTCATAATCTACAATAGGATTTCTTGGAGAATAGTTTTACTTAATTCTAAAAGGCCATTATGGATGAGAAAACATTCAAAGAATGTTTCCTTTTAGTACACACAAGATAGCCTGATAACCTGAACATTAGAAGCACAGAAAGAAAAGAGAAATTTCATCTTCATCAGAAAACAGAACATTAAAAACAAACACTTAAAAATATTTTAAAACAAATAGCTACAGGTAGGTTTTCCTCATTGATTTTATTCAGTCTGGTGTAATTCATTTACATTCTGTTGATCTTGGTTCAACTGCCTACTCTCATGAAGTTGTTTCCTTCCATTTCAACATCATCCAGGAAACAGGTTAGTCTCAGGCCACAGATAATTTACTAGTTGCAGGTTCTGGGATGGTGTCAGTGTACCCTGAATCCTTTCGTTGCAGCACTAGTAGTTAAAACTGCTAATTATAGCTCTCTCCTCCAAAATACTAAGATGTTTCTTCTTTGTTATTTCTTCTAGAAGGTCCAATTTCTGGTCTATACTTGACAACAAACAAAAGAAGCCCTCATTGCAAGATGAGAGAAGAAAGCACCTACTGATGACAAAAATGAAAATTTGACATATTTTTTCCTGATTATGGTAATCAGAAAAGTTATGAGAAAATAAATGAGTGACTAAGCTCTGTCCAAAAAAGGCAATGGAGTAAAAAAAAAAAAAAAAAATATTTAAGAAATAAATACTGAAGCCTCAAGTTGGAAGTGAGTTATGATTTACTGGATAAGAAAATGGAGGGCAAAGGAAAAGAAGGGAAAGTAATGACATCAAAGTCATTTGGGAGAAATTGGGTTATAGTTTGTGAAAATAGTTTTGGATTTATTGGAAAAAGAATTATAAATATGTCAGCCAATGAAGACTTCATATACTTAGAGATAACCTCTGAGCAATAAATAAGATTTAAAAATATTTTTAAAAGCTGTTGCTATTCAAAAGCAAATGTCAAGGAGACAGGAGTATTTCTGTTGATGGTAGCTCTCTGATCAACAATCCCAAAGAGCTGTTTATTCCTGGTGTTAGTGTTGATGTGGAAATGACTGGAAAAGAAGAAAGGAAGCAGGGAAGGCCATTTAACATTACTGTTAAATAAAGCCTTATGACTGCATATTCATATTAAGGCAGTGTTTTAGACCCCAAAGTAGCTTTTCCAGCTATTTTTAAAATATTACTTCTATACACTGCCCATCTGACTGTTTAGCTGTGACCAGAAGTCTGGGTAAGCACTCCATTAAATTTTTTCAAGGTGAAAAGGCAATGGACTTGGAGCTAGTTTTAGTTTTCTAAAATAAGGACAAATTTAGAAGAAACGTATACATTAAAGACATGTAGCCTTACTTCCAAGATAATACTTAGAAAGTCCTTCAGCTCTGGCCAGAGAGAGGAAAGAAGTCCAGTACCTTCTCTTTTTGTAGAACACTGCACTGGCACATAACCTAGCACCTATTGGTGCCCACCTCTGAATCTGCTCATTCCTGTGTTGGTAGATTTGTGCTTCTCGAAGTCCTCATCTCACTCTCTGTGTGCATCCTCAGTGCCATGTCATGACAGATCCAACTCCAATTCACTTCCTCAGTGAAGTCAGTTCTGCTTTGTCTGGCTTTTATCTCCCCTTTAGAGTCGAGAAACAGTGCTTGGAGGGTATACTACAATACCCAGCATTTGTGAGCCAAAGGATGCATTGAAAAAGTTAAAAGGCATAAACTCTCACATGACAGTGGTTGTAATCTTATGTGATAGAAATTAAATTTCTAAGAGTGAGTGTTTGCAGCATTGTGCTGCTTTCTGACTACTCAAAAAAGATTGCAACGTTGTCTTTTTGATCACTTTCTCTCCCCAGTCCTCCAAGGTGCCAGGCAGTTCTTTTGTGCTTTTTCATGGGAAATCAAGAAAAAAGAGGAGGGAGAGGGGAAGAAATAAGGGCTTGTGGCCTATGTCTTGGAGAAGGAGACAGTGTTACCTGAAGGAGTAAGAATAGTGAAAACAAGGACAAACATATGTTGAAGTGCAGCTCATTCGTGTAGAACTGGTAGTATTTCTTCCTCACTGAAAGAATTCATTGGTGAAATCATCTGGGTCCAGAATTCTCTCTCTGAGAAGTTTTTGCCTTTTGCTTTTTGCTTATTTTACCACAAATTTGCTTTCTTTAATATGTGGGAATATTCTTGAGAGTTACTTTTGATAGTTTGTGTTTTTCAAGGAATTTTCCCATTTCATCTAAATTATCATCCTTTTCATATTTGTAAAATCTGTGGTGATGTCTTCTCTTTCATTCCTGATAATGATAAAGTTATAGTCTCTCTTTTTTTAATAATCAGTCTGGTCAGAGATTTGTTAATTTATTGATTTCTATAAAATCTGTTTGATGTTTCACTGGTTGACATTGTTTTGTTTGTTCTTTGTGATGGTTAGTTTAAGTGTCAGTTTTAAAGGTGTTTTTGAATGTGTTTAATATCTCAATTGGTAACCTTTGGGTAAAATAGATTATTCTTCAGAATGTGGGTGATCTTCAGTCAATCAGTTCAAGGTTTAAAAAGACCAGTCTTCTGAGTGAGGGAAAATTCTCCAACAGACTGCCTTCAGACTCCATGTATACCACTGACTGACTAGTGTCTTTGACTGCCAGCCTTTGGACTAGAAACATACTATATTTTGGGTCTCAAGTCAGCCAGCCTACAGTGCAGATTTTGTACTTCCCAACCTTCATAATTTTGTGAGCCAATGCCTTATGATAAATCTTTTAAATAATTTATACAATTAGAAAGACATATTTATAATGTAATAACTATTTCTGCTGTTCTTCTTTCTCTTATGATTTCCACCTGATTTCATTTTCCTTATGCCTGAAGGAGTTTTCTGTAAATTGAATTTGGAGTGATAGGATGAATGTTCAGCTTCTTTATGTGGGAACATATCTTTACTTCACCTTAATTTTTTAATTTTTTAACGATTGTTTGCTTGGCATAAAAGTCAAGGTTGACAGTTTCTTGCTTTCAGGACTTTGAATATATTGTTCCACTGTCTTCCCACATTCATGATTTCCAATAAGAAATCTGATGTCATTCTTTTTTTATATATAACATGTCCCTTAATTTGACTTTCTTTGAACTTTTCTCTTTGTTACTGAGTTTTACAATTGGTTTATGATGTGCCTGGGGTTTTTTCTCCCTATGTTTCTTATGCCAGAGGTTTGTGGAGCTTTTTTGATTTATAATTTTCATTAAATTTGAATAATTTCTGGTCATTATCTCTTAAATTGTTTTTCTGTCTCCACCCATATTCTCTTTCAAAAACTAGAATTACCCAGATTAGGTCATTTGAAGTTTAACCACAGTTCAGTGATTCTCTTTTCACTTTTATGTGCTTCATTTTGTATCTTTTAGTGCTATCTTCCAGTTCACTTTTCTTTTCTTCTGCAATGTCTAATCTGCTTTTAATGCAATGCATCATGTTTTTCATCTCAGAAATTGAAGTTTTCAATCCTAAAAGTTCAACAAGTATTTAAAAAATTAGTTCCAACTTAAATTTTGAACATGTACAGTTATCATATTTTTAGTGTTCTCCTCCTTCTCATTTTGAATTGATTTTAATTGATTTATCTCTTCATTATGGGCCATGTTTTCCTTAGATGCAGATATTATGAGTGTACTTTGAAGAAGACTGCTCTCTTCTCTATGGCCAGATTTTTTTTTTCAGCTGCATGTCTTGCTATGTTACACAGGCTTATCTTGAACTCCTGAGGCTCAAGTGATCCTTTCTTCTTGCCCTCTTAAGTAGTTAGGACTATGGGTGTATGGGGGAAGCCATCCTTATCTAGCAGAATCAGATGAGGTTGAGCCACGGGACACAGAGTCCTGGCATCCAGGAACTAACAGCCATGGAAGTATGTGGCGCTATGTGG
This sequence comes from Sciurus carolinensis, assembly GCF_902686445.1. NCBI lineage: Eukaryota > Metazoa > Chordata > Mammalia > Rodentia > Sciuridae > Sciurus > Sciurus carolinensis. Next base: position 96,784,328 of record NC_062223.1, on the reverse strand, counting down.
GAGTGGTTCCCTGTCTAGTTTCCCTGTCATTTTCTCATGACTCCCCTAACTCCACCCCATCCTGTTCATCACAAAAGATGCTCCTCCCATTCCCTTTCCCCTCCCAGACCCCTTTATCTGTGTGTCTATAAATAAAAGAGAGCTGGTCTACTCCATGTTGTTAGAGGCCAGAGCTGGTATGGCCAGACCTGTCATGCTCCCTCTCATTTAAAAGGAGTATTGGCTCTTGTGTGTTTATTGATTAGTTTTATGGGTAATTGACTGATTTACAGCCAACATCATCCTCCAGCAGTTAACTCTTTTCTCATCCATGGCAGGATGTGGTTGAGAGACCACCGGACATGGCATATGGCATAAGACAGTTTTTAAAAGAATTCAGTGTACATGTGAAAGTGGGCGTGCACACACACACATATTCAAATTATTCAAATTCAAATAAATCTTCATATAAATTTAATATGGGATTTATTTTAATATACTGCTTTCTTAACTCCAAGACTTTATCCATGCTGTTCCAAGTGCCCAAAGTGGCACCTCTATTATATATCTGTCTGGTTAACTCCACAAACTTCACATATTAGTTCAAGTATAACTTCCTCAATAATCCTTTTCTTGGTCCCTAGAACTAGTTTTGAGCCTCTTCCTCTGTGTTCTCAGATCTCCTTTCTTTTTATGAAACTTTCGATTTCTTACTTAGAGTTTGTCTTTTACTAGACTGTGAACTCTAAGAGAGGAGGGATATTAAGTCTTTTTTTTTTTTAATAATGAAGTAAACCTAGTACTTACAACAACATCTAGTTCATAGTGAGAGCCCATTGAAAAATCCACCATACTGATTTAAATTCTTTTATTTAGATTTCTCAAAATAACTAACTATAAGGCAATGTTTATCATCATTTACTTTAAAGTGTTCTCATGAGAGAAATATGAAACTTTGACATCAGACAAATTTGAATTTGAATTGTGGAGTCTTCATATTAGCTGAATGATCTGTGGAAAGTTGAAAGTTGCTTGATTTCTGAGTACCAGGGTGGGTTTTAATATTGAGATAATAATAGCTTCTTCTTAGAGTTTTTGTGAAAATTAAATAAGACTATGTATGTAAAAGCTGTTAGCACAATGGTTAAACTATAGTAGGTGCTCCATAAATTTGAACTTTTTGGTTTATCTATTTTCTACTATACTCTCTTCTTCCTTGTTCCCCTTCTGTGTTATTATAGAATTCTTTCCTTGTAAGAGAAAGCTTGAGTGAATTATTAATACCAACTGTAGTATAGGGATGACATAACAGAAAGTATTTCCTCTCTGGGTCATTGGCAAGAATTTAGATAAACCTAGATATAACACAAAAATCACAGGGAATCGGATCTGGAGGGGACTTGTAAACTCAAAATCTTCACTGTGGTACAGGCATTGAACTTCAGAGAAGAGAAGTTACATGGCCTGGGTTCTAAGGAAAACTTGGTGAGGTGCTTGTGGAAAGAACTTGCTTGAATATCTTAGGGTGACTGAATTTATAGGTTTGTTGGGTTTTGAAATAATTGCAAATATAGACTTACGTTGAGCCCTGAAAGGTGGTACTCATGGAGTTGATGCTGCCACACAAAATGCAGATGCTAGACCAATTCTATCCCTTTCCCCATTTCTAAAATCCAAGACCCTTTGTCTAAAAGTATGCAAGAAGGTAGTATTGTTTTCTAATAGAATTCTTGCTGTGTTTACTTTAGAGCAGTCCATCTGTTGAATTATTACCATGAATTTTACCTAATTCCATGGTGTAAAACTCATATTGCAGGCAAGTGGGTAGTATATCTACAAAGGTTGGGTCCATATGTCATGCTTTTGGGGCAGGCGAATGGCAGTTAGGGAAGGAGTGGTGAACTCTAGAGTCAGACAGCCCTGATAGAAATCAGGCCGTTGATATCTTATGACTGTGTGTTGTTCCTTTGAGTTGATCTCTGGGACCAGTGCCAGAAAAATAAATGAGAACCAGAGACCAAATTAAACGTTGCCTGATCATTATGTCAAAGACAAAAGCAGGAAGATAAAAATCTCAAAGCCAAATAGATCCAGGACAAAGGGGAAATAATGGCAGCTGTAACCATAGTTTGGAACTAAGAAGTGGAACAAATGAGGCTGAACTTGCTGACCATCTGTTCAGAAGCAGAGGGAGCCTCAGAAAATGCACTGGCTTGGGATCTGGTGATGGGCTTTCATGTCCTTGTTCAATGTCTTATTAGTGGAGGATCTGGGAAAGTAACCTGTTCTCTCTGAATTTAGTCTTCTCATCTGTAAATGGAAATAATGAGAACTGCTCCTCTTCCCCCAGCCCCACACTTTTGCAAGATGGGCACGAATTAGTTATTGGACAGCCTCACCTGCTCCACCAACTGCTTCCATCATTAGCACCCAACTTCTAGCTTCTATGATTTTGCAAGACCTCCTGTTCTTGCTAGACCCCTTCCCATGACAGTCATTACTTTTATACTTAAGCAGAAAAATATAGCACAACAGTAAGAATGCAAGATTCTTACTAAATCTATGCAGAATGTTCTAATCCTTCCTACTCTTGAAATATCACTTATCTGCTCTGGGTCTCAGTTTACCTAAGCTCATGGGGTAGTTTTAAGTATCAAATAAGATAGTACTCATAAAGCACTTAATACATATTAAGATATTTGCTAAATATGTATTATTGTAAATATTGTCAAAGCATACATTTTAAACATTTGAAAACATACACAAGTATATGTTGAGCAGATGTCAAAGATTTGTTTAAGCTACCAAGGAGGAAAGCAGCTGGATGTCAAAGGAGACTTTGATAGAAAGAAGTGTCTGTAGTTGGTGAGAGAAGGAATACTGAAATGTTTCATATAAAACTGTTAATGTCCCTAGGAGGCTAATAAAATGATAACCCCTCAGGTTATCTCATTTATTGGGCAATTACATTTATCTTTACCTGGCAAAGATACCTTACAACCTGTCAATCTTCTTTGAATTAACACAGCTTTACATAGAGTCTGAGTCCTTATTAATAGTAAATATCAGGCCAAACTAAATCACAGTCCTAGAGAATCATATGGCTAACAGTAAGATTGTTAGAAAATGCCCTGATACTGAGAATGAAAGGTATGCTGGTTGTCTTGCCTTGTCTCCAGGTTTTGTATAACTATTTGGGGGTTTGATCAGTCTGAGATCTTGTCCTTCTGGGACCTCGGTTTCAATAGTCAAACTAAATTTCCCGCCCTTCAAGTCTTTGCAACCAAATTAAATCATCATAAATATCTCTTGGTTTGAAACATGAAAACATTGAGAAATGAGAAAGGGAATAGTAACAGGAATCTGGAGTTGAACACATTTAACTTCGATTTTTTGCTTGAGGTGTATTCTCTTCTTGGACATTTGGAAATGGGGCATGTTCCACATTTGTAGCAGCTGTATGTATGTATGTGAAATTGATCATGTTTATATTTAGCCAACATATTTCTTAAACTTCAGTTGTTATTCTTTCCTCTACAGTTTCTCAGATGAACTTCCTATTTGTTTTTTAATTCTTTCATTTCCCTTTATTTTTTATCTCTATAGCTAATCTTTTCCTCCTCCTTTCCTACCTCTCCCAGGTCTTCATATTTACTTCAAGCAGTTTTTCCTGTTATTTTATGACCCTTTCCTTTTGGAGCAGTTAAAAGCAGAAAAAATCTGTTTTCTTTTTACTCTCTTCTCTGATTCCTGTCTTTTGTTTACTTTTATGGTATCTGTCCACCCACAGTTTCTATCTGCTCAGGTCCTTTGTTCCTCAATTCTCTCCTTTTGATCATTTTGCATATTCTTAGGCCTTACAGGGTAGACAAAAGGAGAAGTGAAACTCTAAAGATAAATCAAAATATACTTTATAGGAGAATCTTTGCTTATTATTTAATCCAGTATGCTATTTTGATGTTATTTAATAAGTTAAATAAATTGAGAGATATTTTATTAATTTTTAAATCTGTAAAGACAAGTATGCTGACATAGATTTTTAAAGTACTTTTCCATAATATTGCTTCTTTAATATAAGTATTTTCATTTCCATATTTTCCTTCTGTCTCCTGACATAGGTGCTTTTTGCTTAATTGTACTCATCATGTACCTATGTTTAAAAATAATACTTTTTTAAGCTTGCAGCATATGGTGCAGGTGTAGTAAAGAGTAGAGAAAAGTTGGCAATCTAAGCCTGTGGACATTGTGACCTTCTGAGATGAGAAACAAAGACCAACTGTCAGTAAGCTGAGTCCATCTCCGTGGAGGTCCACAACGGTGTTTTAATTACCTTGCTTTGCATATATGGTCAGGAAGACACAGGTCAGCCTTCCACAAGTAGATCATCAGCAATGAACTTGTTTTCTAATTCATTTGAAATAGGAAAAGCTGTTAACAAAGGATATTCTCATAAAAAAACAAAGAATTACCACTGTGTGAATGCAAAGTGGCACAGATTGTATAGCAGAGAGAATCTGAGATCTGGAGTCAGACTGTTCAAGTCCTGCCACTTGCTAGTTAGGTATCCTTGAGTAAGCCTCTTAAATTTCCAGGCTTTAGTTCTTCTGTAAAAAGAAGACATGAATCATTATTTCTAAGGATCAACTAAGACATTATATATTTTATATAATTTGTGACAAGATACAGGTTATCATCATTGTTGAAGTCTATGAAACCACTTGTTTTTCTGTTTATCAAGAATCTGTGTGGAAGAAAAGAAATTTCAAGATTAACTAGGACTGCCCACAGTCCTTCTAATTTACAAGTGAATCTCTGTTGGACAAACCAGAGTAATTAAAACAGTAATTAAAGACTGTGTGTTACTGACACAGGAAAAGACGAACAGATCAGTAAGGCAGCATGAAGTTCAGAAACAAGCATACATTTGTAGAGGCATTTACTATATGAAAAAGATGACCATTTCAGATCTGTAATCATCTGAAAGAAATCATACCTTTGTATGATGTGTAAAATCTCCTTGTTTTCTTCCAACACTGTTTTGAAAAAATTCATGAATTTTGTTTTAATAATTCAATGAATTATACAGAATGGTGAACTGAATCTTCTTCCCATATCCTCAATGTAATCAGAAGAAAGATACTTTAAATTCAATACTTTCATAATAATGCTGAAAAAAATGAGAGAGGATGCCATAAGGAAGAGAAATTTAGAAGATTTTATGGATGACAGAAGGAACATTAGGTCAGATTAATGGAGACAACCAAGAATATCTAGACCATTGAGGCAAAACAAAAAAGAAGTTAGAGATGGAGAGCAAAATCAGAATCAGTGACCCATGAAACAAAGGGGAACATTAAGAACACTCTATTATATTTAGAGAAATTTAAGAGAATATAGCAGCCTCAAATTAAGAATAGGCTGCAAGAAAAGAGGAAGAAGAAGAAGAAACAGTTCTTAGAGATAAAAATCATGATTGTTAATTTTTTTCAGCAGAAGATTTGAAAACCAAATTATACATCTCAAAGATGAAGATGAGGGAACTCCAAAAAATGTAGAATGCAAAGACAAAAGGGAAAAAATAAAATCCCTAAAGAAAAATTGGGGGATAAGGAGTTGAGATCCAGAAGTTCCTGTCTGTTGATAGAATTTAAAGCAGTTAACTGCTCCTGGGAATAGATTGATAGATTAGTGTGGCTTCATGGATTTGCATTTATATGGAAATTTATGTATAGTAAGGTGGCATTTTAAATCAGTGGGCAGTTGGTGAGACAAGAGTTCATTGGCTTCTGAGAGCAGGGTCAGTACCCTTCCTATACTCCCAAATTATTTGATTAGATGCAGAGTTGATACAGCTATGCCAGAAACTCTTACAACCATTGTGTCGAATTCATAACCTTTTAATGTTTACTTCCTTCCACCCTAAAAGTATACTTCATATTCTCTAAGACAGGGAAAAATGGAGTAAAAAGCAAAGGGAGGTGTAAGTTCTTCTCTAGCAGATGTGAGCAGGGGAAAACAAACAGTTTGGGGAGTTTTTCCAGTCCTGTCCATCATTTTGCTCCATTAATAATAGGCTATTTGTTTTAGTTAGCTTTTTTGCTGCTATGACTAGAACCCAACTACAACAAGTATAGAGGAGGAAAAGTTTATTTGAGGGCTCATGGTTTCAGAGGACTCAGTCCATAGATAGCTGCTCCATTCCTTCGGGTTTGAGGTGAGGCAGAACAACATGGCAGGAGAGTGTGGCAGAGGGAAGCAACTCACCTGATGATTAGGAAGCAGAGAGTAAGAGACTCCAGTAGCCAGGTACAAAATGTATATTCCAAAGCCATGCCCACAATTACCCACCTCCTCCAGACACAACCTACCTGCCTGCAGTTACCACCTGGTTAATCCCATCAGGGGGATTAATTCACTAATTGGGTTAAGACCTTCATAACACTATTGCTCCTTTATAACTGCAGAACAGACACTAGGACTTGAATTCCATTCTTTTGCAGTTTTTATCTTTCCTTGGAAAGATGGGTCTAGCCAGGTGAATATCTCCCCTGACAACTTACATACCCTTCCCTTGCTCAAACAGAAGTGTGGAGTGGTGTGGCACAGAGCTAAAGAAAAGGACGTAAAATGAACGCGACCATTTTGTGAACTAAGAGAAGAGAGGAAACCTGATTTTACAGTCTCATGAAATTCATGCACGTTGGAAGGAGACAGTGAAAGTATGACACAGTATTCAGTCAAGGCACAAGTTTCCACTTACTCAAACTAGAGCTTGTATGTTCACCTCAGTAACTTAAAAAATTGTGTTTAATTTTTAACACATTAATATAAACACATTCTGGGTCATCAAAAGGCTACCCTGGTGCTGCCACATAATTTTTGTACTGGAGTTGGCTTTTATGTTTATTACTTTATTAGCCTCAAGTGGGAAGGAAAAGAACAGAGAAAAGCATGAATATGTTCATGAAGGTCAAAGGCATCATGATGCATGCTGTGAACAAAGGTTCATAGTAACTTAAAGAGCTGTGCTGGGAACATCAAGTTCTCTCCCAGTGCATAGTAGTACAGGCTGCCAAACAGAAGATATTCATGCTCTGGCATTCAGTACCACAGTCACAGGGCAAAGTGGTTTTATTTCAACAAAGTAACATTATCTGTCAAGTTAAGTTAATTTGATTTATATTGGTTCTGTAAGTTAATAGTTGTATGAGCATATGGAAATTATACCCAGGTTTATGTATGTACATATTTAGACAGCATTGTCATGAAATAATTTAATTAAAAGTAAGAGTCATGGGTACTAGTATCTTTAGTAGCCAGGACACACATCAAATTTCATCCTCACTGACCCTACTGGTTCCTCAGGCCACAAGGTTATTTCACATGCCAAGCTGGAATAGAAATGAAGGCTCTGCTTCTTCATGAGACAAGTTCCTCTTGACTCTCCTTTTCAATTTCTGGCCTATTTTTTTGTGTTTTAATTTTCCATTTTTGTATGGGTCTTCCTTTCCTTACATACTTCTGCATGCTTCTGAGCACACAGGAGAATGAGATGTTTGGGAAGAGCAAGGCTTGGGGTTTCCACAGAGAAAAGATCTTTAATGGCAGCTAGTTTGTAACTAGCTCAAAACAAGGTAGCTGTAGTGGAACGTAAACACTATCCCAAAGAGTTCAAGGAGACTCTGAAATAATCCCAGCTGTTCATGTGCATCCTTGGTGAGATGAATGCACTGGTGGGAATCATGCTCACTTCCACTCAACTGATAGTTGGTCAAATCCCTCCTTCTAAGAGCCCACAACTCCTGGAGGTTTTATAGGGTAAGTGCCAGGCAGAAGAATGACAAGTAGTTCAAATTAAACTAGAACAACATGGGAATCTATGATGAGAACATAACCGCTTTAGATAAAGTGCTCCTGGGTGGTGATTTGTGCATTTTTCCCTACATAGTCATCTTCAATCAAAAAATTACTTGGGGAACATATATTGAGATCCAGGAAAGTTAGCTGATATGTCTAGCTGGACCACAACATGCTGGATGGATGTAGCCCTGTCTACTCACAGATGTAAACCTGCACACAGATGAAATATTCTTCATGAGCCAAGGTACCCTCTTTTTTGGATAGTGGGAGAGCTCAGCCAGCATTTGCTTTTTTTTAGAAAATTCTTTCCAAACAGTCCATTTCTGTTTAATGTATATTTCTTTGAATATACTCCTACCTTAAATCTACCTATAACCAGGGGTTGTCAGCCTGTATTTTAGATTTTAAGATGACTTATATTAAATCAGGTGTGAACCACTGATTACTTTTCCTCCAGAAGGCAACAGTGTATTTTACTGCTATAACAGAATACCTGAGACTGCATAATTTTTAGTGAACAGAAATGTACTGCTTTCAGTTCTGGAGGCTGGGAAGTCCAAGGTCAAGTTGCTGGCACCTCCTTGCTGCATCATCACATGGCAGAAGGCAGAGGGATAGACTGGGTGGAGAAAACTCTCCCTCTTATAATGAGCTCACTCCTGTGACTATGGCCTTAATCCACTTACTCTGCCCCCAGTCCACTTACTCTACCCCCCCATGGCCTAATCATCTCTCATTAGGACCACCTCCCATTATTGTTGTATCACTGCAGGAATTAAGTTTCTAACAAATGCTTTCAGGGGGTTGTTCAAACCTTAGCAGTAATCTTGTTAATTTTGTTTTCAAGTTCTTGGCATCTTATTCTTGCTTCAATACACAATTTGTTTCTTTCTTTTACTTTGTGATTATTAACAGGAAAAAAAGCTATCATTGAAATACTGAAGATCTGTGTCACCTCCAGAATTTTCACATAGGAAATTTTCACATAGGGCTTAGAGACTGATCTAGTGGAAATGGGGTTAGAGGACTCCTCTGAAGTTGCTTGTGGAGAACAAAGACTCTGCTTTTATGTAGAAAATGTATTTATTCGGCAGTAGTTGAAGACTGTATTTACATAGTAATCATGGTTCTACTTGGGTTAGATGTTTGTTTAGAGTGATTTGGGATATGGGGCTGATGAGGATTATGGGTATTTCTGCCTCCTTAAACTCTCCTTGGTTGCCACTCAGAGTGTGGTTTAGCTCTATTTGCAGTAGTCCTGCATATGAATTTAATTAATGGGCTCTCCCCCAACAAACAGCCTTAAATTACTTTTCACTTTTTTGTTTACATCTATTTATACCTGTGCATATTTTATGCCCCAGTTTCACAAATCTGCAGATCAACTAACTTTGTTAATGAAAGGACAACCTTCTTTGGAAGATATCTTCTTTGTCAGAGGGTTAACAAGTTTTTCTCTCTCCATTTGTGCAATTGGATTTTTATCCCAGGCAATGCAAACAATACTATGTGGACATTCAAGTATCTCTCAAGTCATAGATATAGCAATCAATCTTATGCTGCCCTGGTTCCTCTTTGAATTCTGATAACAAGATCAAATTAGAAGAGGAATATTATGAATAGAAATGTAAATGACTAAATGTGTGTGTATATAGTTTTGTATGTGTATATGTTCCCTTTAATTATAGTCAAAAGCTAATATATTGTCTGGATAACCCATGACTTTTCTTGAAGTATTAACGTAGTGTATGAGTTCTTATTGCTGCTGTAACAGATTACCACAAATAATGTGACTTAAAATAACACAAATTTTTTATCTAACAAGTCTAAAGATCAGAATCTGAAATGAGTTTAATTGGGCTAAAGTCAAAGTTTTGGCAGGGCTGTGTTCCCTCTGGAAACTTTGGAGTGAATACATTTCCTTCCTATTTTTAGCTTATAGAGACTACCCAAATTCCTAGTCTCTTCCTCCAATTTCAAAGCCAGCACTACTGGACTGAATCCTTCTAATGCTTTTATCTCTCTAGTTATCTTCTGCCTCCCTCTTCCCTCTTAAGGATCCTTGTGATTACATTAGGTTTACCTGGACAATTCAGTATGATTTTGCTATTTTAAATCAGCTGATTAGCAACTTCAAATCAATCTGCAAACTTAATTTTCTGTTTTTGTAACCTTATATATTTGCATGTACCAGAAATCAGGACACAGACATATTTGGGGGGTGGGGAACATTATAGTGCCTATCACACATAAAAATCAAAACAATATAAAAATTTCAGTATTAGTACTCTTACTTCCATATTTTTTAACATAAATATGGATCAATGTCTAAAAGATGAAGATCCCATAAATGTGTAATAAATGTGCATGAGTACTCTTAAAGAAGTTCTGTTCTAACATAGTAATCACCATAATAATGTCTTTTCATAAAAATCTGTGTTCAATCTGTGAGTCACTGAAAAAATTCCACACCCTTCTTCATTTTTATTTCTCATAGACCTGCTTCAAGTACCTGGAATTTCTAGCATTGGATTCTGTTTTGGATTTGGAAACTGTATCATCAACTGACTCTTTCAAGATGAAATTATGAAATTTGATAGCACATAAATCTACTGATGCAATTAAAAACTTGATTTCTATTACAGTCTTAAAAGAATTAAATTGCTATAGGTAGGATGCTGGAAAGGTCAGTTTGGAGCTCAGGATATTGGAGAGACAAAGCTGGGCAGGAGGGGCTTTTGCATAAGAGAATAATGTACAAGCTTGGGAGGTACTGAGGGAGACCTGTTCATTAATATATTTAAAGAATAGTTCTTTTTCTACATAACTATGAAACGCATTGGAAGCTTCCTTCACAGACCTTTCTTTAGGGGCACTAACTGGCATACCATGAAGCTAAATGCATTTATTTTTCTTGGATTTAAGCCTTTGCTCCTTCACTCAGCATGAGGATTATAGATAATTACATAGAACTTTGAATCATGGTTATATCATGCAATGGCTTGTCTTGAAATTTGAAATTACATAGTATTTTCCTTTTTTGCCACCTTCTCTTGTTTGACATCACATGCCAAGTAAGGCCTAAATCCCTTCTTTGCCCTCAGGTTTTCTCACAAAACCAGTCTACCTGTGGGATGCTCTCTTTCCACATTCATAAGCACCACCTCCTGTTCTTGCCCTTGTTATATAACCATCCAGAGTCTTGTGTATTCCTTCCACTTGGGGATGAGATGTCATCACCTCTAGCTTTGGATGCACTCTGTTTGGATGGGCAGGCTCCAAAGAGCATTTCATCAGCCCATGCTGTGCTTAGTGCCGCCAAAGGTAGGGCCTCTGCCAGTGATGCATACTTAGGCTAATGGCCTGTGGACTTCTGGGAAACAAAAGGGCAGGTAATGGAGGGCAGCCATCAGAAATTGGCAGGAAAAACGGCTTTTTTTGAGCAAAACCATTAAGAAGAACATGAATCAAATAGAATCTCAGAGGCTCTGGTAATATGATTGTGTCCCCATTAATATCTCTCAACTAGAAAAAACTTAAAAGAGATGGCTGAGATCCCAAATTCCCAAGTCCTTGACCTCCACTGTCACAGGAACATGAGGAACAGCAGGGACACATAGGACAAATGCATTCTGTTTCCCACCTTAACATTTCTGTTCTAAATCCTATGATCCAAAGCAATGAAGGATATACAGGTTTTCCCTCAACACAGAAGTACTTTATGAATTTAAAGTTGGTTATCATGACTCCATTGATTTTTCTAACAAACATTTGAAAGTTGAATTAGGAATACTTTCTGCAGGGCTTTGATCAATCAGTGAAATGTATGAGACAGGTAGTAAATTCCTGATATTGTATTATAATGGGGATATAGGATAATAATAACAATGAACACTTATATAATGCTTCCTTTGTGCCAAGCACTGTCCTACAGGTATAATCCTTACAACAATCTTTTGATGTATGTACCCTTGCTATCCCCATTATACAGATGAGGAAACAGGTTTAGAGAGTTACAAGACCCAAGGTTTCATGCTAGGGGAGTTATAAAGCTAGGATTCATACCCAGTCATTCTGTCTCTCTCATCTATATTCTTAATGCTTTCCTACTGAAGAAAAAATAATAGTTCTTTTGGGGGGATACTGAAAATGACAGAATATTAAAGATACATAATGCATATAGTTGGGTTCTAAGAGACATAATGCTTTGGCACAAAATGGAAAAAGAAGATGAAATATGAAGGAGCCAAGTCTCAGACACTGTGCAGAATTTCAATAGGTGCAGGGAAAGGCAAAGATTTAGGGAGTATTTGTAGACATTTAGCATTCTTGCCTCCATTAATCACAAATAGGGATCATCAAGCATTGTGATAACCAAAAGTTTCTGTATGTTTACCAAAGCCTGCTCATGAGGAATGGCTGAGCTACCTGTCTGGTGTTGGAACTGTGTTCCTCATGGCGTCAGAATCATCAGGATCTCTGGTTAAAACACAGACTGCTGGGCTCCATTTTCAGAGTTTCTGACTCAGTAGATCAAGGGTGAACTCCAAGAATTTCGTATTTCTCACAAATTCCTAGGGTACATATTTTTGTCCCTGGTGATCCAAGCTTAGTCTCTCTGCTCACCCACTCTTCCACTCTGATGTTCTGCCTCCCCTCAGGCTCAGAGCAAGTGAGTCAGCCATCTATGCACTGAGACCTCTGAAACCATGTACCCCAAAATGAACTTTTCCTCCTCTAATTGTTCTTGTCAGGTCTTTTAGGTCACAGTGGTGAAAAAGTCGACTAAAACATGGACCTTCTCATTCTGTCCTTTAATTTTATTAATCTCTTTTCAACATGTGTTTCCAGAAACATTTTGAATAGCTTTCTATTATCCTTTCATTAAATCTCCCTTTACCTCTTTCTAATCTGATATTTCATATATTCACTCTTTAATTTCATTTATTTTATCATCACTTTAATTTTCAAGTTACTTTTCTTTAGATCTGTATTTTTATAGTCTCTTGTTTCTGACTTTTATTTTTAGATCTTACTTCAAGTATATCAAACAGTTTATCATATAGCCAGCAACTGATAAATCTAACATATGAAGCTTTTGTCTAATTCCTCAATATTTTTTCTGCTGGACTGTACTCATGTTTCTTAGTTTACCTGTGTGTTCGTAATTTTTAAATTTTATATTATCTCCTTTGGATCATTATCTGATAGAAGTTTGTTAAGGTCATGTTGAAAATGAATTCTTTTGGATAATATCTTAATTTTCTTTTATCACCTGGGAATAGGCATTAAAATGCAGGACCATTTTATGTTTAAATTTCTATTAGAGATTTTTTGGACCACCCAGAAAGTTTGAACTTGGGCCAACATCCTGCATGAAGATCAGCTTATAGTTCTAACATCTTTGGAGAGATTCTTTCCCCTTTACCCAGTGCCAGAGTGAAAAAGAGATATCTCTGTGGGAAATTGTATTCCACTGGGACCACAGATTTATACAAGAGACAAAAGCTACACTTTTCACTTTGGATGTGCCCTAGGTGTGCCATTGTGAAAACATATATTTGATTTCACTAGGGTTTGACAGAGTCTCAAAGGGTCAAAGCTGACTTTTGCATTTGTTTGCCTCCCATCTTTCCATATCACTGCTTTGATTTTGGCATATTGCATACTTTCCCACCAGTTTGGTGATGCATTAAAATATTCAAATACGCACACATAATATTTCAGTTATTTTCATCAGAAAGTTTGTTCAGGGCATCTGATTTGTTTGATTAGAAAATGTACTTTCCTAGTTAAGTTTAAAATATGTTGAAATTATATTAAAAATGAAAGGAAAAAAAACCCCAATAATTTTCATTGAAAGATCTGATTAAATGAAAATGGTAAACAGCGTATTTTTTATTTGTATCTTCAGAGCTCTATACTGTGCCCAAGGTGTAATATGAACTCCATAAAGAATGAATGAATATGAATAAAATGATACTAGTGTTTATCATATGTTGGAGGTTTCAAATAATTCAGTTGATATAACATGTTATTAAATATATTTGGAAATATGTTTGACTTCCTTCTCAAATTTAGGTATTTATAGTATGCATATATATATATGCATTTATTAAGTAGTTATAACATTATAATGTAGTCACAATTTTTGCTAAGCCCAGTACATTTCCCATAAGCTGTCAGGCAGCCCCTATTAACAGGCAGGAGCATACTTCAGCAATTTTGATGAAAGCCAACCCATTTCACATTCTGAATCCTAAACTTATTCTTTTAACTTTAGTTAGGGATTCATTCACTTTCCTGAATGAATTTTCTGCATGGAACTTTCCTTCGTCTATACTTCTCTGAGCTAAAGAAGAGGACATGGGACTGAACATAAAATCATTGAGCACAGAACTGAGGAAAGAAGGTCCTTTACCAGTAAGTAGCACATCCCTTAACTGAAGATCTCTTCGAATTTTGGAAGAAAAGAATATAATACGGAAATTGCAAATCTCAACATTCTTTCAGGTCAAATTCTGAGGTTTATGGCTAATTCTGACTGGTTGGTGATCTGTGGTGTAACTAACTAGACTAAGAAGCAGGTTGCTTTACAAACAGGAACAGTTTTGTCTCTTTTGAAGAAGTTTAGAATAATATTTACAGCAGATATTAGATTTAAACAAACTAGTTCCACATCCTGGCTTTGTCATTTACTATCTTTTTGTTTATAAAGCAACCTACTAAAACTTCAAGTCTCTCATCATTGGGGAAATACACATAACAACAATTAGCTCATAAGGTTGTATACAATTAAAAAAAGACAATACATGTAAAATCATTATCATAGTGCCTGCCTCATACAGTGTAAAGACATAATAAATTTAGCAATAATAATTGCTATTATTTTTGTCCTCTATGAAGTTTGATGTAGTGTGATTGTCACGCATCAGGATAAAATATCTGCAAATTAATTAAGCCAACTATCTTGTTTAAGTGATTGTCCACATTTCTTCCCCTCCTTTTGCCTTCCCCCACTGGAAGAAAGAAGAATCGAGGTAATCCTTTGTTTGGTGAAAAGAAAGCCATATAGAGACCTATTCATTTCAAGAACTAAAGAACTTGTTAAGCAGTTACTCAAAGAAGAAGGCAAAGGCTGGCTTCTTGCCCCATCAAGGGATAGAAAAAATTCCCAGCACCTGACTTCAGCTTCACCCTGGAATCAGCAGCCTTCAGTTCTGACTGCTTTGCCTTGGCACAGCTTGTGCACTTCCATTGAATTAACATGCTGACATGCAACTCTGCTGCCACTGCAGCCACCACCCACACAGTCTCTCTCAAGGAGCACTATGTGTTATTGCCAACCTCCAAAAAGAGATTAGATAAAGACTGATTTTTTGAGGGCCTGCTTTGTGGCCTCAGTGAGGGTCTTTCCAAGTATTTTCTTTGTTTGCTTGAAAAACTCCCACCTTTCCTCTCACAATTCAGCCTGTTATCAGAAAGAAATATGGACTCCTAAAAGGAACTCTCAGTAGACCACCTGAATAAAGAGGGATGTGTGTAATGGACACAGATAGCAAGCAGAGGAGTGTTTCCATGTTTAGGGTTAGGGAGGGATAGAGGTTTGTGGTCAGAACACAAACCCAATAATGAAATTACAGTATTTCTCTCAAAAGCCAGCATCTCTTCCTCCTTCTCATTTTTTGCTTGTGATGTTAAGCTAATTACTTAGATATTCTGAACTTCAAAGCTGTCCTCTGTAGTTTGAAAGCAGTATCTTTTATAGGCACTTTTCTGTTTCCTTACAAGAGATGTCCATGTCATATACATTGTCATGACATTGTATGGGTTTCTGCTACACACACTTTCAGAGTTTTCTATAAAACCCTAATGTCCAACAGTGTGGGAATAAAGTGAGTTGCTTACTCAGATAGGGGTCTTAAATGATATTCTGCAGAGTATAACATAATATACTTAATTCTGCCAGAAGGGCAAAATAGTTTTAATCTGGAACACCAATCAAGAACATAGATACAAAAATCCCCAACATCTATGTGTGGCAAATGACAATATTTTCTTCTTTTTTCAGACTAAATAATTATACACATACACACAGACACACACATGCACATTTATAGACACACATAAACATATATAGTATATAAACATACACTAAACACACAAAGGATCTCACATATGTCTTTAATCCATTTGATGTTAATTTGCATATATGCTATGAGAGAAGATTTAATTTCGGTTTTTAAACGTGTAGATACCCAGCTTTTGAAACTCCTTTTATTGGACAGATTGTTCTTCCCCATTGTGTATTTTTGGTCCATTTATTGAAGAGTAATCTATTATCAATGCATGGATTAATTCTGGGCTCTGTTTTGTCCTATTGGTTTATACATCTGTTTTTATGCCAGTACCACACTGTTTTTATTTTTATAGTTTTATACTATATTTTTTAGTGGAAAGTACAATGCCTCTAGTTTTCTTTTTTCACAAGATTGCTTTGGCTACTTGAGATCTTTTACCATTCCATTTAAATTTTAGAACTGATTTAGTATTTCTGTGAAAAATGAGATTGGAATTTTGATAGAGTTTACATTGAATCTGTATATAATATTGGTAGTATGGAAATTATAATAATATTAATTCTTAAATTCATGATCATGAAACTTCTGTGTTCTTCAATTTCTTTTATCAATGTTTTATAGTTTTCAGTGCATCCTTCTTTTGATCCCTTAAATTTATTTCTAAATTTTTAATTTTTTGATTCTATTTATAAGTGGGCTTTTTTTCTTAATTTCTTTTTCTAATAGTGCATTGTGAATGTATAGGAATGCTATTATTTTGTATGTTGATTTTGTATCCTTCAACTTTACTGAATTTGTTTATTTGGTGGGGTCTTTAGGATTTTCTGTGTATAAGATCATGTTGCATACAGAGAAATTTTAACTTCCTTTCTAATTGGAATGCCCCTTATTCTCTTGCCTAATTTTTCTAGTTAGGACTTCCAGTGCAATGTTCAAGTGGTGAGAGTAGGTATTCTTGACTTGTTCCTGATCTTAGAAGAAATACTTTCAACTGTTCAATATTGAATATGATTTTAGCTGTGAATTTTTCATACATGGCCTTTATTGTGTGGGGGAACATTCCCTATATACCTAATTTTTTTGAGAATTTTGATCATGAATGGGTGTTGAATTTTTTCGGATGATTTTACTGAATTTTTCTACATTCTTTTGGATGTTGTGGGTGGTTTTCTGCTTCTTTCAAAATATTTTGTCTTTAACTTTTTAGAATTTAATTATAATTTGTCTTAGTTAAGATATCTTTATATTTAATCTGTTTGTGGTACATTGAACTTCATGAACCTGGGTGTTCATTTCTCCTTCCAGATTCGGTAAATTTTCTGTTATTTCTTTCAGTAAAACTTCTGCTCTGTCTTTTTCTCTTTTCCTTTTAGAACTTCCATCGTTCATAAATTGGTAACCTGATGTCTCACTTGTCCCATAGATTTTCTTAATTTTTTAAATGATTTTCATTTGATTCTTTGACTAATTAATTTCAAATGACCTGTCTTTGAGCTTAAGATTTCTTTTTTTATGTTTGAGCTACTCTGTTGTGATACTTTCTGTGGAATTTTTCATTTCAGTTATTGTGCTTTTTAGCTCCAGAATTTCTTTTTGAAATATGGTTTCTATCTCTTTATCTAACTTCATTGGTCATATATTGTTTACAGGATTTGTTTACTCATCTGTGTTTTTGTAGTTCACTAAGCTTCTTTAAGGTGATTATTTTGATCCTTGTCAGTTTGTAGGTCTCTGTCTCTTTAGGATCATGTACTGTTTGTTTTACTCCTTTGGTGATGTTACATTTTCCTAACTATTCATGATCCTATAGGCTTGCAGTGGTGTTTGCGCATTTAAAGAAGTAGGCACTTTATTTTGATACTTAACAGGCTGGCTTTGGTGGGGAAAGTCCTTCATCAGTCAATCTATCATGACACAGGTTGGTGGGGCAGGCTCGTGGTTGATGAGCTAGCTTGCTGATGGAGTCCCTGGGCAAGATTTCCTGGAACCTGGGTAGGTGGATCTAACACCTAGGCCCACCAGGATGAGCGTTGAATCTCAGTCCTTGGGACCAGACTGGCACTTGGGTGCGCCTGTCTGTATTTTGGGTTTTCAGGGTTCTGTCAAGACCCAGGATCTACTGGATCAGGCCTGTACAGAGGGGACCAACCTGATGTTGGGGCAGAGCTAAGGAGTTTTGGTCTGTAGGAGTCACCCTAGAGCCTGGGACAACTGAGCCTGGTTTGACACCTGGGTGAGTTGAGAGCGTGGGTCTGGGGTGCCAGTCAAGTGTCAAGGTCAACTGGGACTGGGTCTGCCAAAGCAAGTTTGGACCCTGGGTCTTCTGGAGTGTTGGGTTGCAGGGGCTAGTCTGCTGTTGGATGTGTTTGGAACCTGTATTCATAAATGCCAGCCTGGTGCCTGAAACTGTAGGAACTAACCTGAAGCAGGGATATGTTTGGGCTGACCTGTTTCTGGGTTTCAATGGGGTGGGTCTGACAATGGGTCAGCAGCAAAGTTGAGCTCTCACTTCATGTTCCTTCCCCTGGGTGGAGGGTTTCTCTCAGTTCAATGTTACCCAGGCTTTGGGAAGGAGTAAAATGGGTAACATGAAACTGTCCATTCTACTTTCTACTGATTCATATTCTCTTATTTCTGTGTTATGCCTAGGTGCTGTAATCTCATCTAAATTCCTTACCTCCAATGAAGGTATTTTTGCATATGGATAATTATTCAAACTTATGTTTCTGTGAGGCTTCTAGTACTGGGAAAGTCCTGGTCTACCATTTTGCTTATGTCACTTTCTTTGATTTGTTAAAATGACAAATTACATTGATTGATATTGAATGTTAAACTAACCTTGCATTTCTGTGATAGACTCAAGTTGGTCTCAATGTATTACTTTTTATGTACTGGTAGATTTGATTTGCTACCATTATTATTTTTATGTTCGTAGGGTATACGGATTTGTAATTTTATCTATTTATACTGTCGTCTTTGGATTTGATGCCAATGTAATGGTCCCATTTTCTGCAAAAGTTTAGGTAAAATTGATATTAGATCTTAAATATTTGATAGAATTTGTTATTGCCAGTGATGACATCTTGGGTTTAGTGTTTTCTTTGTAGAATGGTCAATTACTTATGAAATTTCTTTCAGATATATTACTATTTAGACCATCTAGTTTATCTTTTTTAAATTTATAGTTGACCATAATCACAATATCTTTATTTTATTTATGTGATGCTGAGGATTGAACCAAGTGCTCCATACATGTGCTCTACCCGAGCCCCAAACCCAGCCCTAGACCATCTAGTTTATCTTGAATGAGCTTTGGAAATCTATGACTTTCAAGAAAATTTCCATTTCATCTAAATAGTCAAATGTACCACCATAAAGTTGTTCAAAATATTTCATTGTATTTTTTTAATGCACCTAAATCTATGGTAATGTTTCCCATTTTGTTCTTGCTATTGATAGTTTGTATCATTTATTACCTTCTCAAGATCAGTCTCACTAGAGATTTCATAATTTTGTTAGTCTTTTCAACAAATTAGCTTTTGATTTCATCATTTTGCTATTTTCTAATTTTTGGTAATTGATTTTATATTTCTACTTTGTGTATCATTTGCTTTATTTTTCAAAAACCTCAGCAAGAAAGCTTAGATAATCAATTTAAGATTATTCCTAGCTTCTAATAAAAGCATTCAAAGCTATATATTTTCTTCTAAGTACACAATAGATTTTATATTGTGTCTTAATATTAATTAGATCAAAGTATTTTCAAATTTCCTTTGTCATTTTTGACCCTTAGACTATTTAGACAATTAATTTTCTATTATTTGAAAAACTTCTTCATATTTTTTCTTTTCTAATTTCCAATTCAGTTCTGTTGAAGAATCAAAGAAAATAATTCTCAATTAATAACATTTCAATACCTTTATTTATTTGTGTGTATAGTAGAGACTTGTTTTATGTCTCAGAGTATAGTTTATCTCAGTAACTTAAACTCCATGTCCACTTAAAAGACTGTTCAATTTGTTATTGTCAGTTGGGTAAAATATTTTTTTTGTCTGTTTATTCCATTAATTACCAAGAAAAGAGTGTTGCAATATCTCATTGTGGATTTATCTCCTATCAGTTCTATCAGGTTTTGTTTCATGTATTTTGAATCTTTTTTTTTCACATATATACAGTTAGGATTGTTACATCTCAATGATGAATAATTCCTTTGTTGCTCTAAAATCACTCTATATTCTTTTTTTACTGTCTTCTCAATTTGCCTAATGGTGGAAATTACATAAGATTTCATGTGTTTAATGTTTTCATGGTGTAACTTTTCTATCCTTTTACTTTTAAAATCCATGTTCCTTGTATGTGAAGTGAGTTTCTTGTGAGGGTGTTTGCTTTTTTTTTTTTTTTATCCAAATTACAGTCTGTTTTATAAGTAGATTGTTTAGACTTTATATTTTCAATGTAGCTACCAATGTGTTTAGATTTATATTTACCATTTTTAAATTTTCTATTTGCCCTATCTTTTCTTGAATGTAATAATTTTTAGAATTTCTTTTCTACTGAATTTTTGACTTCTTAGTCAAATCCGTCATTTTATTTGTCTACATATTTATTTATGTTTTTTCAGTGACTTCTATAGAACTTACAAAATATATATTTATACCATCAGAATGTAACTTTAAATATAGCATTAAATATTATAGCATTCCATGCGTAGTCTGAGAGCTTTATATCAGCGTGTGTCCATTTTTTCCCTCTCATTCCTTTTAGTTATACATTTTACATGTTATAAATTTTGAAATATATAAATATTATTTATATTTAAACAATTTTCTTTTAAAGAAATTTTTAAAATTTGAAAAAAAACTTATACATTTACCCATATACCTACCATTTTCAGTGATTTTCATTATTTTATGAAGATCAAAATTATCATCTAATATTTCCTTTCTGCCTGAAGAACTTATTTTACTGTTTTTTACAGTGCATGTCTACTGGTAGTGAATTCTTTTATCTATTGATTATTTGGAAAAGAATCTCTTTGTTCTTCTCTATACAATGTTTCTTTTTTGAGAAGGAAGATCTGACTGCCTATACAATTCATTTTTAAAATCACTGGTAGTTTATGTCATCATGTGCTTTGGTAAGGTTTTGTGTATTTTTTTTTTTATTCTGTTGGGGTTGGTTTATTGAGTTTCTCAGATCTCTATATTTATGATTGTCATTAAATTTGGAAAAGTTTTGAGCACCATTCTTTCAAATGTATTTTCTAATCATCTCTGTGTTTGATATTGTTTCACACCTTGCTGATTTTTCATTCTTGAGCATATGGAATTTACTTATGTTCTTTTCTGTCAATTCTATCACCTCTGTCCTTATGTTTTGTTTCCATTGGGTTATTCTTTCTTCTTCTAGTTATGCATCACGTATTTCTGCCTTTTTATATTCCCAGTAAATTTTATTGTGTGCTAGATTTTAAGAATTTTACCTTGTTTGTTGTGATTTTTTTTCCTACTGTGTGTCCCTTTGAATAGTGTTGGTTTTTCTTTTGGCACCCAATTAAACTCCTGGAAATCTATTTGATTCTTTAGAGACATGGTTTTAAGCTTTTAAAATTGCTACTTCAGAGCAGTTTTTAATCTGCCAATAATTTAACTTTATACTAAAGTAATGATGTTCTGAGGATCTACTCAGTGACCAACATACTATTGCATCTTTTCATTCTAGCAAGTGAAAACACCAACTGTTTCCAACTTTGTATGAGGAATTTTGAACATCCTACTTTCTGGTGAACTTTACCAACTTTGTGGGTTCCTTCTCATGTCTGTAGAGATGGCACTCAACTAAAGACTCAAGATAAATCTGCAGATTTCCAGAGTTCTTTGATTTCTCTTTTCATAAGAAAGTGAGTCTACCTCACTTTCTGGGCTCTGGGTTCTTCTTCCCTGTCCCACAGCCTACACACTTCCTCCAGTGATAATCCAGAATTCATGTGATTTACATCACTTGTTTTACCTTTGTCAGGGAGCATAGTCATCTACTGCCTGTTGTCTGGTATCTGAAAGCCATTGTTTCAAATATTTTGCTTATTCTGCATATGGTTTATGAGTATCTGTTTTGCAATTGCCACATTAGAACTTGTTCAATGTTATTTTATTCTAAAGTCCCAAATGGATCTTTGCTATTCATTCACTCAATTATTGTTTCGACATTATTGATGTGCTGTGTACTGGGAACCCTTGTGAGGCACTGGGGAAACAGGATGAGTGAGACACAGTCACTATCCTGGACAGCTACCTGAGCATGTGGGAAACAAGGCTTTAAAAGGATTATTGGGCCATATGGCTA
Source organism: Sciurus carolinensis (assembly GCF_902686445.1). Classification (NCBI taxonomy): domain Eukaryota; kingdom Metazoa; phylum Chordata; class Mammalia; order Rodentia; family Sciuridae; genus Sciurus; species Sciurus carolinensis. The sequence goes on along the minus strand of NC_062223.1, from coordinate 96,762,066 downwards.
CAATGTGCATATGTCTGCTATTATGTGAGAATTAATGATGTGTCGTGGGAATCAGAGGAGGAAGGAATTAATCACAACTGGAGTGGACTAGAATTAGGGAAATGTGGGTACAGAAGATTTCACATAGGATGTAACTATGGCATAATTCAATAGTCTATGTCCCACAAACTAATAAGCAAAAAATAATTTTCTTGCATATGATATTTTTAGTGAACTTGAATGTTTAAAACTCATATAATAAAAATACAAGGGCCTAATCTCATTACATACTTATAGATTGGAAAATAAAACAGATGAGAGGTAAATTATTATGCCAAATTCCAAAGCCATAGTTTAAGAATACCTAATAATTTTTTTTCAAATAACACATTTATAATTACAAATTTATGCTTTCAAGATTATGAAATGCTCTTGGGTATATAGTTACAGTTTAAAAAATATGTGTTCTAATTTTTTTTATTTATCTTTTAATATTTACAGACTGCATTTTGATTCATTGTACACAAATGGGGCTCATCCTCTGTATGATTATTCCACTTAACCTTTATAATAGCTCAATTAGATAACCCTATCCGTTCTCTTTTGCAGGTGAAGAAACTGAGGTACATCAGGCTCACTGTCATAATACTTGGCTGGTAGAGTCAACATTCAAGCTGAGGAGGCTGGGCAGCAGAGCTGTGGTCTTTATTACAATAGATGCTTTTGTTCTTCAGGTTCAATGACCATGCATACTTCCTCACAAACATCTCGTAAAAATTCTTTAAAATAATAAAATAATAAATAAAAATGATATATTTATAATAATTAGCCATATAAATGCCAAACTCAACAGAGATTTAATAATATATATAACCATAATCTTATTATCCATTTATGTTTTATAGAGTGGATTTGCTTTTAGAAATATCTATATCTATAGGAAAGCAGGTACATATAGATAAGTGAGTAATCAAAGAAAATAGAATAAATATGAACTATTATTTTTCCATCTACCAAACTGATAAAAATAAACTGATAAAGCCATATTGATAACTTGTGTTGAAAGAATAGAAAGGAATTGGGGAGAGATTTTATATATATATATATATATATATATATATATATATATACACACACACACACACACACACACATACATATGTATATAAATATATAATTTATTTTTAGAGGCTACTCTGAAAATACATAATAAAAACCTTAACATTTTATTTACTTTGAAATTATAATTTATCTCCTAGGACTATATCCTAAAGAAATGATCATAAGTAAACACAAAGAATCATAAATTAGAAATTTCATAATAGTGTTATTTAAAAGTGAGAAGTCATAAATGAAAGAATTATCAAAACTAGAGAATTGGTTTAATTATTATACTCCTACCTGATAAATACAATGTAGTAAAAGAACATTATATAGCAGCACAGTAAATGGGGCATAATTTCAGTTTCATTCAGACACACACAAGTGACTCTCAGTGACTCATGCAACTGCTTATATGTACTTATTTGTTCTCTTTTGCATTTTTAATAACTGCAAAACATACAACCATACCCCCCCCACACAAATACAAATGAATAAATCCAACATTTAAAAATCAGACTTGAAAAATTTTGAACTTAGAAAGATAAGCCATCCGAGGAAAAGCAAAGGGAGATAAAACTGAACAGCCCAATTTTATCAGTTCTTTATCACATCAGGATCATGTGATTAGTTTGGATACTCTATTTGTCTTCTCTTAATATCAGAATTCTTAAATGCCTGATTTCTGTGATAATTTGCCCAATTTCATTAGATTTCTGTGTATCCAAGTAGATATTTAAGTATACTAAATTAAAAGATAAAAAATTTTATCAATCACATGGAAGTTTCAATCATGCAATTCCAAACATTCAGATGTTTGGACATCTGTTAACATTAAATGATGAGATTTTTAAATCTGATGTGTCCCCTTTACCCTCCCTACCATTCCTGCTTGGGAAATCCCCATTTTAGTCATTTGTGGAAAGAGCACTTTGACAGGACTCTGGAGAACAAAGAAATCAATTCTCAGCATTCAAATCCAAAAGAAAGTTTTGCTGAGTAGGTTGAAAGTAGGCTTATATTTGTGGCATAAAAGATCATTTTGGGAAGAATTCTGTATGATCCAATAGTAAGTTTTCCTGCCTTTGACTTGTAATAGACTCCCCAGGTTGAGAGAAAAGTCACAGAGAAGGAGGTAATATAGTTAAATATTGGGAAAAGTGGGAGTGGTCATGGTAAACCTCCCAAGAGAATGAAGGTTGTGAGAACAGAGATTTGAGTTTCCCAGGTATTGTAGCAGCCTATTCCAGAAACAGTAGAACAGTACTAGACAGAGCAGAAGGAGTAGAAGGCCTAGGAGGAACTAGGACATGCTATGGGGTTCATTTCACCAATAGTTCTACCTTTAGGAGCACAACTTCCATATTTTAAAATGATTATTAAACCACAAAAGTGTCCATGACCAGTGAGTTATTTCTGGATGATTTAAAAATAGAGGCATGTTGGGCACCTCTCAGTGCAATAAAAACTCAGAGTAAGGAAAAATAGGCTTCAAAGTAGAGATGTGCAAGAAAAGATGTTCAATAAAATGTAAATGATGGTTAAGATATTTTAAGGGTAATATGGAAGAAATATGGTTATATGAAAAGCACAGACAACAACAGTTGGCATCAGATTAATTGATGTGATTTAGTAATATTTATGGGTTACCTGTTTGTGATAAGTCTAGCACTTTTCAGAAAGCATCAATATTCAAAGAGAAGTAACTAATATTTTTAGTACTTTCTATGGGTGAGGAACTTGAGATACATCAATCTAAACCTCCTAAAAATCTTAGAAGCAAAAACCATTAATTTTATTTAACAATCTGGGAAATTTAGGCTAAAAACGTGAACAGTAAGTCATGAAGATTCACCATAAGCATAAATCACTTATGCTGTATGAGTTTTAGGAAATTACTGGTATTTTCTTATTTCTGTTCTCAACAAATACAACTTTTTAAATCTGGTTTCATAGGTTCTTCAATAATACCAGTCCAGAGTTTTTCAAGACTGATAAAAAATTAAGCCAAAGAAAGCATACATCTTAGCTTCTATTCCCAAAGTTCTATGCATTTTTAAAATATATTGAATTCTCAGAGGAAATAGTTTAAAATTAAGGATTGATTTATGCTTGTTGCTTCCTAAAATCTTATTAAAATGATAGTAAAGAAATAAAAAAAGACTAACGCATAAAGGATAAAGACAATGATAGATGAAGCAACTGTGGTCAAAAAAATTTCAATGGACTTTTTGAAGACAAAAAGAAGGAAGAGGTCTGGTGTCCAGTTATGCCAGTATAGATTGAAAAGATTGTTCCTCCCATAACTAACAGTTATAAAACTGAAACTGTACACACACACATCATTAGAAAGTTAGATACAGCAACACAATTAGCCTGAAACAGATTAGAATTCCACTCTTGAAAGATGGGAACTACATCAGATGGGATTTGTGAGCTTGTGCCTTTTTTGCTTGAAGCTTGTCCCCAAATCACACAACTTGGATTGGTGGAAGGCAGCAGTTTTACTGGTTTGGGGAATCAAAAGAAGGTTTAGAACTGGCAGAGCTGTGGCATTCTGGAAGTGGTGGGTAGCTCCAGATTTTCTCTATAACTACACAATTCTATGATCTCTGGCTATATGTGCGTGAGGGAGGTATTATCAGGGGAGCCTGGCTAAAATAATTGTTAAAAATTAAAAGAACTGAGTGCAGATTTAACTGTTGCCCACAAGAGGAGACCATTTGGATTTTTAGGCTCTCCTCATTAACTGATTTCAATATAACAATTCTTCAGAGGAACATAACACATGTCACATGTCACTTCGACACATGTCACTCACAATGCTCTGTATATAATGGTAACAGACATAAATAAAGAAAAATAAATCTTAATCAAGAGCAAAAGCAAGCAATAGATACCAACTCTGAGGTGGCTCAGATATTAAAATTAACACACACGATCTTTAAAGCAATTATTATGAAATATTTCAAGAACTTAAAAATATAGTCACATCAAATAAATGGAAGAAGAATCTTGGCAGAGAAAGAGATAAAGTAAAGAGTGGAAATTCTGGGGTGAAAAAATACAGTAAGTAGAATGAAAAATGAACTGAATTTGCTTCAGTCATTAGGAGATATTAATAAATTAAAGCATAGATTAATAAAAAGTTAAATATGAAAGAAACAAAAAATTAAGAGAAACAGAACCTCAGTGATATGTGGGACAATACCAAACATTCTAACATATATATCTATAACTGGAGTCTCAAAGAGTTGGAAGAGAGAGAATGGGACTGAAAAATTATGTGAAGAAAATGAAATTTGGTGAAAAATAAAATTATAGATCCAAAAGTCTCAGCAAATCTTAAGCAAGGAAAATATAATGAAACCATTCCTGACTCTATTATAGTCAGAAGATAAGGAGAAAGTCTTGAAAGCAACCACAGAAAATAAAATAAAACTTTATATAAAAGTTAATAGTCACGATTTCACAAAAACAAAAGTGACAAGTTAGTAAGGTGGCATCTTTACAATTCAGAAAAAAAGAAAAAAGCAAAATTATTATTTCAGAATTCTATATTCAAAGTGTTTTTCAAAAATAAAAACAAAAATAAAGGACATTTTCAAATAAATGAAAACTGAAGATATTTGTTGCTACTAGACTTGAAATAAGTTCATCTATAACACATTGTAGATGATCTTATCTGTAGATAAGACCAAAAAGAAAGGAACATTAATAGTGGAACTATAGTAGATATAGCTTCAATAAACAGCAATTTGTGGAATTTGTCAAATATAAAATGCATGTAATTTTACTTTTGGATGTGTGTCCTACTGATATATTTGAATATATATATATATATATTCATAATATATATATATAAATACATAAAGATATAAATTGCAATACTGTTTCTAAAAAAAAGAAAGCAATCTCAGCGCACAACAATGTGTGGCATATCCAGTGTATCACACATACCATGCAGGAGCTCTGTGTACTGACAAAAAAGATCTCAAGATTTTATACATCTGCATGCATTTTATATTAGGAACATATAGTTTATTTAAAGGAGAATTCAGTCATTTTGGCATATTACTTAGAAATATGAGGGCCAATACCAGACCCAAAAGAAAAGCTATGGAATTTGAAAGTAATTGCCTCTTTGGGGTGAAGAGGCCTAGCACTTGCTAATCTTTATTATGTCTTTAAGCACATCTTAATTTTGGAATTATATACAGATATTAGTTTGACAAAAATACCAATTCACTTGAAAGAATCCATAAAGTCAAAATGTTTGTCACCAGTGTAGTGTTAATCTCAGGAAAAAATCCATGTTTGTCCCTAAAAAGACCCACAGAGATTATCTGATTATCTAAACATACTTTGTATCTTATTATCAAAACTGCTTCCCAGAAATAAAAAATCTTGTCCTTATCAGAACATTTTTTCTGAATCAAGGTTTTCCTTGTAAAGACCTCCCTTGCTGTATTAAACATTTGCTGAGAAGGTAATGCCTGGAACTGATCTTCTAAAGTTCCTTGAAGAAAAGTATCAGTTGTGGTTTTTGTTTCCTAAAGACTGCAGGAGAGTTTGCATTGTTCAGAAGCTGTTTGGGTCCTTAAAGAGTCAATGGGTATCCATAATAATATGATGAAAACACTACTGCATTATTTGTTTAAATTCTATAAACATTTGAGTTCAAAGTCAGCCTCAGCAACTTAGTGAGACACTGTCTCTAAATAAAATCAAAAAAGGGCTGGGTTCAATCCCCAGTACCAAAACAACAACAGAAACAAACAAACAAAAAAACCTCTATAAACATTTGATAAGTTATTTATTGGTATTGATTTGGTCTGAATATTTGTGTGTGCCACCAAAATTTATATGTAGCAATCATAGCCACCTTGGTGATGGTATTAGGAGGCGGTACCTAGGTAGGTTATTGGGTTCTAGGGGCAGAGTTGTCCTGACCTTTATAAAATAGTCCAGAATGAGTCCCCTCACTCCCCCTACCATGTGAGGATACAGTGAGAAGTCAGCACTCTGAAACCCAGAAGAGGGTCCTCACCAGAATTCCACCATGCTGGCACCCTGATTTCAGATTTTCAACATCTAGAACTGTGAGAAATAAATTTCTGTTGTTTATAAATCACACAGTTTATGATATTTTTTATAAAACCCAAATGAACTAAGGCAGGCACTTTTTTGGTTCCAGGTAAACTGAGATATAATTAGTATATATTTAATTATATTATCACTTAACCAATAAATATTTATTAAATGATTTTTCTGAGAGGAATAAAATGAAAAATATTTATGAGTTGATTACCTACTTTGTGTAGAGGACTCAAGTGCTTTTCTATAGGATGTATGTTAGCCACTCAAAACAATCTTGGAAAGTATATTAAGTTTAATAATCAAATATGATAACAGAGCATGCATATACCACACACACACAATCACACATATGCATACATTCCTCCAAGTTAATTGAAAAAGTATAAAAAAGCAAGTATACCTATATGGAAACACTTGACTTTTTATTTTTCATTTTTCTGGTTAACTTGTGAGTATACATGTGTTAATAAAGAGTATTCATTGCTAATGAATAAGATAAACAGAAATTCAGAAGAAAATTAATGAGGTTTTCAAGATGGCGGACTAGAGGGCGGCTGCATTTCATGTTGCTCCAGGATGCAGGATTCAAAAGAGGAGATAGTGAGAGACTTGGGACCAACTCAAAGCCGCCGGGTGAGTCTCTCCCGTTGCGGAGGTGTCCTGGATGGGGCGGTAGCCCCGGAACGCAGGGAACTTTGTGAAGTAGAGTTGCTCGGCGAGACGCCCCTCCCCCCACTGGAGTGGTAAACACGGACAACTGGGATCATCGTAGAGGAGGCAGCTCAGCACAGCACTTGGACTCGGAGCGACCACTGGGGCTCCGGGTGGCTGCCTGAGGAGGAGCTGCGTGGCGAGCTGTTTAGACTCAAAACGACCGCTTCTGAACACTGGGGGGCTGCTTGGAGGAAGAGGAGAAGTGCGGCGGGTCGCTTGGTCTAGGAGTGACTGCATCAGAGCCACAGGCGGTTGCCAGAGGAGGAGGTGAGTGGTGAGTTGTTTGGACTCAAAGCGACCGCTCCTGAACACCAGTGGCCTGCCTGGAGGAGGAGCGCGGTGGGTCGCTTGGTCTCCGAGCGACCGCTCCTGACACCCGGGAGGCTACCCTGAGGAGGAGGAGGAACAGGGAGGGTTACTTGGACTTGGAGAGACTGCCTAGGGCTACGGGCGGTTGGCGGGAGAGGAGACGCAAAGTGAGTTGCTTGGACTCCTAGTGACTGCTTCGGAACATGGGGCAGCTGTCCGGAGGAAGAGGTGCGTGGCGGGTCTCTGGGTCTCGGAGCTATTGTACGGGGCTCCAGGTGGCGGCTCAGAGGAGGGGCCGCATAGCCAGGTGATTAGGTGCAGAGCAGGGTCCCAGGACCTAGGCGACTTCTTGCAGGAAGAGCCGCACAGAGACACTTTTAGGGGCGGAGCGAAGTTTCCAGGACTGCGGGCAGATTCTCTGAGGAGAGGCAGCCTAAGGAGACTCGTCTGCGAAGGGTGAGGCTCCCAGGCCCAGGAGGTAGGTCCCCGCCCCTGGGAACGTTGCAGAGGAAGACAGCCCAGCCCAGGCGATAGTTGTAGATTGAGGGGAACCTCTAGGAGGGGAACTGACCAGCGAACCTCCCCACGGGTGAGTCTTCCCCGCCGGGTGAGGTTTTCCCACAGGGACAGTAAAACCAGAGACACAGGCACAAACAGGCCTTGCCTCAGCCCGCAGCCTAGTTCCCCTTTGGATGACCATTGGTCAACAAGTGGAGGCACCTCTGCCCACTAGCAGGGAATATACCCCACCTGAGGGTCACCAACCCTAGAGAGGCAGCTTCCTTGTGGAGCACTGCATTATCAGCTTCCTCCAAGACTGCAGGCTACTGAAGGATAAGAGGGGTTATACTAGCAATCTTCAGGGACATTATAAGTCAATAGAGGAAATCTGCAATATCTTAATGACCAACTGATTCCTGAACAATATGAGAAAACAAGGGAAGAAAATGCCCCAAACAAATCTAGATGTTACATCAATAAAATCCAATGACAGCATGGCAGAAGAAATGACAGAAAGGGAGTTCAGAATGTACATAATTAAAATGATCAGAGAAGCAAACGATGAGATGAAAGAACAAATGCAGGCATTGAATGATGAGATGAAAGAGCAAATGCAGACATTGAATGATAGCACCAATCAACAGTTAAAAGAGTAAATACAGGAAGCAAAAGATCATTTCAATAAGGAGTTAGAGATATTGAAAAAAAACCAAACAGAAATCCTTGAAATGAAGGAAACAATAAACCAAATTAAGAACTCCATAAAAAAAGCATAACCAATAGGATAGAACACCTGGAAGACAGAACCTCAGATATTGAAGACAAAATATTTAACCTTGAAAACAAAGTTGAACAAACAGAGAAGATGGTAGGAACTCATGAACAGAATCTCCAAGAACTATAGGATATCATGAAAAGGCCAAATTTGAGAATTATTGGGATTGAGGAAGGCTTAGAGAAACAAACCAAAGGAATGAACAATCTATTCAATGAAATAATATCAGAAAATTTCCCAAATCTGAAGAATGAAATGGAAAATCAAGTTCAAGAGACTTATAGGACTCCAAATACACAAAATTACAACAGACCCACACCAAGGCACATTATAATGAAAATACCTAACATACAGAATAAAGACAGAGTTTTAAAGGTTGTGAGAGAAAAGAACCAAATTACATTCAGGGGAAACCAATACGGATATCAGCAGATTTTTCAATCCAGACCCTAAAGCTAGAAGGGCCTGGAACAACATTTTTCAAGCTCTGAAAGAAAATGGATGCCAACCAAGAATCTTATGCCCAGCAAAACTTACCTTCAAATTTGACGATGAAATAAAATCATTCCATGATAAACAAAAGCTAAAAGAATTTACAAAAAGAAAGCCAGCATTACAGAACATTCTCAGCAAAATATTCCATGAGGAAGAGATAGAAAACAAAGAAGCAAATCAGCAAAGGGAGGAATTATCCTAAAGGAACTGTCAAATAAAGGAGAACCAAGGTGTGTCAAAAAATATATATATAAATAAATAAAATTTAAAAAATGAACCAAATGACCGGGAATACAAATCATATCTCAATAATAACCCTGAATGTTAATGGCCTGAATTCATCAATCAAAAGACATAGACTGGCAGATTGGATTAAAAAGAAAGATCCAACAATATGCTGCCTGCAAGAGACTCACCTCATAGAAAGAGATACCCATAGACTAAAGGTGAAAGGATGGGGAAAAACATACCATGCACTTGGACTCAGCAAAGAAGCTGGAGTATCTATCCTCATTTCAGATAATGTGGACTTCAAGCCAAAGTTAGTCAGAAGGGATAAAGAAGGACATTTCATACTGCTTAAGGGAAGCATAAATCAGCAAGATATAACAATCATAAACATCTATGCCCCAAACAGTGGCTCATCCATGTATGTCAAAAAAATCCTTTTCAATTTTAGAAACCAAATAGACCATAACACAATAATACTAGGTGATTTTAACATGCCTCTCTCACCACTGGACAGATCTTCCAAACAAAAATTGAACAAAGAAACCATAGATCTCAATAACACAATCAATAATTTAGACTTAACAGACATTTATAGAATATACCATCCAACCAAGAGTGAATACACTTTCTTCTCAGCAGCACATGGATCCTTCTCTAAAATAGATCATATATTATGCCACAAAGCTAATGTTAGCAAATTCAAGAAGATAGAGACACTACCTTGTATTCTATCAGATCATAATGAAGTTAGAAATAAATGAAAGAGTAAAAAACAGAAATACTCCAACACCTGGAAATTAAACAATATGCTATTATGTGATGAATGGATAACAGAAGATATTAGGAAGGAAATTAAAAAATTCTTAGAGGTAAATGAGAACAAAGACACATCATATCAAAATCTCTGGGACACTATGAAAGCAGTACTTAGAGGAAAATTTATTTCATGGAGCACATTTAATAAAAGAAGTAAAACTCAACAAATAAACGACCTAACACTACAGCTCAAAGCCCTAGAAAAAGAAGAACAGACCACCACCAACACTAGTGGAAGACAGGAAATAGTTAAACTCAGAGCTGAATCAACGAAATTGAAACAAAAGAAACAATACAAAAAATTGACAAAATAAATAGTTGGTTCTTCGAAAAAATAAACAAAATTGATAAACCTTTAGCCACACTAACAAAGAGAAGATGAGAGAAAACCCAAATCACTAAAATTCGGAATGAACAAGGAAATATCACAACAGACACGACTGAAATACAAAACATAATTAGAAGCTATTTTGAAAATCTATACTCCAACAAAATAGAAAATTTCGAAGACATCAACAGGTTTCTAGAGACATATGAATTGCCTAAACTGAACGAGGAGGACATACACAATTTAAATAGACCAATTTCAAGTAATGAAATAGAAGAAGTCATCAAAAGCCTACCAACAAAGAAAAGTCCAGGACCAGATGGGTTCTCAGCCGAGTTCTACAAGAAGAGCTCATTCCAACACTTCTCAAAGTATTCCATAAAATAGAAGAGGAGGGAACCCTCCCAAACTCATTCTATGAAGCCAATATTACCCTGATACCTAAACCAGACAGAGACACATCGAGGAAAGAAAATTTCAGACCAATATCCTTAATGAACATCGACGCAAAAATTCTCAACAAAATTTTAGCAAATCGCGTACAAAAACATTTTAAAAAGATAGTGCACCATGATCAAGTGGGTTTCATCCCAGGGATGCAAGGTTGGTTCAACATCAGGAAATCAATAAATGTCATTCACCATATCAATAGACTTAAAGTCAAGAATCACATGATTATTTCAATAGATGCAGAAAAAGCATTTGATAAAATACAGCACTCCTTCATGCTCAAAACACTAGAAAAAATAGGGATAGTGGGAACATTCCTTAACATTGTAAAGGTCATCTACACTAAACCCATGGCTAATATCATTCTAAATGGTGAAAAACTGAAAGCATTTCCTCTAAAAACTGGAACAAGGCAGGGATGCCCTCTTTCACCACTTCTATTCAATATCGTCCTTGAAACTCTAGCCAGAGCAATTAGACAGACCAAAGAAATGAAAGGGATACGAATAGGAAAAGAAGAACTCAAACTATCCCTATTTGCTGATGACATGATTATATATTTAGAGGAACCTGGAAATTCCACCAGAAAACTTTTAGATCTCATAAGTGAATTCAGTAAAGTAGCAGGATATAAGATCAATGCACATAAATCTAATTCATTTTTATACATAAGTGATGAATCTTCAGAAAGAGAAATTAGGAAAACTACCCCATTCACAATAGTCTCGAAAAAAATAAAATACTTGGGAATCAATCTCACAAAAGAGGTGAAAGACCTCTACAATGAGAACTACAGAACACTAAAGAAAGAAATTAAAGAAAACCTTAGAAGATGGAAAGATCTCCCATGTTCTTGGATAGGAAGAATTAATATTGTCAAAATGGCCATACTACCAAAAGTGCTATACAGATTCAATGCAATTCCAATTAAAATCCCAATGATGAACCTTACAGAAATAGAGCAAGCAAGCATGAAATTCATCTGGAAGAATAAAAAACCCAGAATAGCTAAAGCAATCCTTGGCAGAAAGAGTGAAGCAGGGGGTATTGCAATACCAGATCTTCAACTCTACTACAAAGCAATAGTAACAAAAACAGCATGGTATTGGTACCAAAATAGAAAGGTGGATCAATGGTACAGAATAGAGGACATGGACACAAACCCAGATAAATACAATTTTCTCATACTAGACAAAGGGGCCAAAAATATGCAATGGAGAAAAGATAGCCTCTTCAACAAATGGTGCTGGCAGAATTGGAAATCCATATGCAACAGAATGAAACTAAACCCATTTCTCTCACCATGCACGGAACTAAACTCAAAATGTATTAAGGACCTCGGAATCAGATCAGAGACCTTGCATGTTATAGAAGAAAAAGTAGGTCCAGAGCTTCAACATGTCGGCTTAGGACCAGACTTCCTCAACAGGACTCCCATAGCACAAGAAATAAAAGCAAGAATCAATAACTGGGATAGATTCAAACTAAAAAGCTTTCTCTCAGCAAAGGAAACTATCAGCAATGCAAAGAAAGAGCTTACAGAATGGGAGAAAATCTTTGCCAATCTTACTTCAGATAGACCACTAATCTCCAGAATCTATAAAGAACTCAAAAAATTCTACACCAAGAATGCAAATAATCCAATCGACAAATGGGCTAAGGAAATGAATAGACACTTCACAGAAGATCTACAAGCAATCAACAAACATATGGAAAAATGTTCAACATCTCTAGTAATAAGAGAAATGCAAATCAAAACCACCCTAAGATTCCATCTCACCCCAATTAGAATGGCAATTATCAAGAATACAAGCAACAACAGGTGTTGGCGAGGATGTGGGGAGAAAGGTACACTCATACATTGCTGGTGGGGCTGCAAACTAGTGCAGCCATCTGGAAAGCAGTGTGGAGACTCCTTAGAAAACTTGGAATGGAACCACCATTTGACCCAGCTATCCCACTCCTCAGCCTATACCCAAAGGACTTAAAATCAGCATATTACAGAGATACAGCCACATCAATGTTCATAGCTGCTCAGTTCACAATAGCCAGATTGTGGAACCAACCTAGATGTCCTTCAATTGATGAATGGATAAAGAAACTGTGGTATATATATACAATGGAATATTACTCAGCCATAAAGAATGATAAAATTATGGCATTTGCAGGCAAATGGATGAAATTGGAGAATATCATGCTAAGTGAGATAAGCCAATCTCAAAAAACCAAAGGAAGAATGATATCACTAATAAGTGGATGATGACACATAATGGGGGCTTGGAGGGGTTAGTGTTAGGATTAGAGTTAGGGTTAGGGAGGGGGGTATGAATGGAGGAAGGAAGGACTGTATAGAGGGAAAAGAGGGGTGGGAGGGGTGGGGGGGAAGGGAAAAAATAACAGAATGAATCAAACAATATTACCCTATGTAAATTTATGATTACACAAATGGTATGCCTTTACGCCATGTACAAACAGAGAAACAACATGTATCCCATTTGTTTACAATAAAAAAAAAGAAAATTAATGAGAAAATAAAAAATAAAAGCACCAATTTTTTTCAGCACTAGGAACCTTACGTATATTTTCCTACTCTACTTTCTCAACACTCTATGAAGCAAGTGTTATCCTCATTTAGAAACTTTATAAGAGAGGTAATGATCCCCTGGGAATTTAAATGTAGATCTATATGATTACAAAACACATTTCTTGTCCTACTTTAGCAAATGCCAAGACTTGGGAGTGCCTTTAATGTACTCTAAATATTAAGCACCATTTAATATTTTCAGATACTACTTAACATAATTGGGTGGCAAAATACGTAAGAGGAAAATTGGAATATTCTCTAATTATTCTTTCAATAAATATTTGCTGAATTCCTCCTCAATGTTGGGCACAAAGTATTCAGGATTCAGCTCTGTACCAGACACAGTTCTTCCTCTGAAGTTGCTTACACTGTGGGGTTTTGGGGGAGAGAACACAGGTGGTAGCAATACAGTGCGGTACTCTTATGGGGCGGTAGCCTGCAGAGATGTGCATGGATGGGTCTATACGCAGGCATCAGAATCCATGAAGGCTTCCAGGGCAGCTTGGTGATAAAAGAGGGTGAGGCTCTGTGAGCTAGGTGAGTAAAGGTGAGCAATAGGTGTGAAGAAGGGGAAGGTGGTGGAGGGAGAGGGGTGGAGGGTGACAGAAGTGCTCTAGGCAAAGGGATCTGAGTGTATGAAAATGGCTGATGCCACACGAGCCTCAAGTGGCCTGACATGTTGTCTAATACTTGTTGGAACATGGGTGGGTAGGCAGAGAGGCAGTTATTGAATGCAAGAATAATTGGGGAACATAATCCAGTAATTACTGTAGAAGCACGAGATGAGAGTTATTGACCCAGAAATTCCCTGTAAAAGGGCTTTCTCTGTCCTTTCAATTCCCAGAGACAGATTGTGCTGATGTCGCAGGGAAAATGTGTGCTTTTATCCCTCATATCTAAGTAGGTCAGTATTTGCTAACACTCAAGAAGTCTGCATTATTTCCCAGTCTGCTAGAACATTGTGCTAATGAGGAGCAGGTCATAGGTTTAATCCCCTTATGGGCCTCTTAGCTTCTCTCTGTTCTGTAGCCATATAGCACCCCTAACCCTGGGCTGTGCCTCCTCAAATGCCAGTTGCTGGCAGGAGAAGCCTGGTGAGACCTTTAGGATGGATTAGAGAAAACTCATCACCACTCAGCTCTTCTCAGGGGTACGGCTTCCAGTGAATGTTCCGCTGACAGTACATAATCAATGTAATTGTGGTTTTCTAAGAATGTTTAAAACCTTTAGTTTTACTCGTAGGAACCCTCTAACCCCAGCTCTTGTGGAACATGTGCCCAAAAGGCTGCAAATCAACCTTCTTCAGGGGTAAGTAAAAATATTTCAGAAGCATCTACTGATTTGGTAGATCCTAATAGAGGTGATAGCAAAAGGGTCAGATTCACAATCCCCCATGTGTAGAAGCTTAAGCTTAAGTGTTCATATAACACACACATGTGCATACCCATATACATACATGCACTGGGGTATATTTGGCAATCATTTTACAATACATTTCATAGATGTGTCTCTGTGCTAGGCAGATTTTTCTCGAAGAAAAGATGCACTAATTAGCACACTGAATATGGCCTGTGTGCTGAGCACTAGTGAAGCACTTTACAAGGATTATTTCATTTAATGCTCAAAATAGCACATCAAAGCTCAAGCTCAAGCTCAAATCCCCGTCTACTCTTCACCCCAAACCATCACCTTCTTTTGTGGGATATGAGATTAGAAAGTACAATACATGTGACCATAGAGAAAGCACTATTGCCAGAAATTATCCTAAAAGAAATCTCTAGACTAGGAAATCAGAATAATTATAACAAATTTAACTAACTTATTCTATGAAAGGAATTTTCTGAGCACTTTATATCATTCAAATTCTTTAAACCTCAAACCAATCCTATGAAGTAGGTTTTGTTATTATTAATGTTTGTCCATGAAGCTATCAAGGTAAATATAGGGCAAAGAAGTAACCCTGCCCAAGGTTACAGGGGAGTTGAGTGATTAAGCCAGAATTATCTTAGTGATTAGGTAATTATCTTAGTGATGACATCTCTTCCCCTTTTTAAAAGCCTGTAGGTAATTTGTCTTACAAATTATTGAGTTGCAGATGGCTTTTAAAATTTTTATTCTGGAGATAGTTATTTTATCAAATATATATTTTGTGGATAGTTTCTCCAAGTCTCTTTACTGTCTGTCTTTCAAAGTCAAAATTTTTACATTTTTTGTAGGTCAATTTTTCAATTTTTTTCTTTTATGGTTCATCATTTTGTTGTGTGTGTTTTATTTAGGAAAACTTTGTTTACTTCAAGGTCAGAAAGATTTTCTTTTATTTTCCTTCTTGGAATTTCATAGTTTTAGCTTTTAAGTTTATGTCTATTTTTCATTTTGCGTTAATTCTGTATATGATCTGAGGAAAGGGGCAATGTTCTTTTTTCCATATGGATATCTGTTTCTTAGCAGCACATATGTTACCAAGATTATATCCTTTCCCCACTGAATTAACTTTGCAGCTTTGTTGACAACTGATCATAACTTCTGTTGGTAATATTTTAGCATTCTTACAATGCTTTCTTGTCATATTTTGTAAATTTATCTCATAGAAGTATTTTGTAAATATTTCTTGTGTGTGTGGTGCTATTGAACATATTATTTCTTAATTTAGTTGTCAAGTAATATTTTTTGCTAAGATATAAAAATGCAATTGATTTTTCCTCACCATGATCATGCTCAAATTGCTTTCACATCTTTGTTGGAATCAATCACTCACACACACACACACACACACACACACACACACACACATAAGGATTCTCTAGTCTGTTCCATTAATCAAATATCTATTGTTTCACCAATACGAAGTGGTCTTAATTGTTAGAGCTTCATAAATCTTGAAGTCAGCTGAGTAAGTCCTCCAACTTTGTTCTCCCTTTTAAAAAAATTGCTTTGGTTACTCTAGATCACATATATTTCCTCATACATTTTTGATTGACATGTGAATTTCTACAATAAAGTTCTAAGGAAATATTTTGATTAAGATTGCCTTGAAACTATAAATCATGTTGATGAGAATTGATATCTTAATAATTTTTAGTCTTTTAATCCACATTGTAACTTATTTCTTCATTTATTCAAATTCTCTTTAATATAGCTCAGCAATGTCTTAGATGTCCTCTGTTAAATTTATTTCTAAATGTTTTTGGCTTTGATAGTACTATAAATGAAATAAACTTTAAAATTTTATTACCTTATTATTTGCTGCTAATGTATAAATACAATGTTGACTTTTCTATATTTACCTTATATCTGCGTTCTTGCTAAATCCACTTGTTAGAATTAGTAATTGTTTTATACATTTCCTAGAATTTTGTACATAAACTTTTATGTCTTCTACAAATAGGTGCTCTCTTATTTCTTTCTTTTCAATCTTTTTGATTTTAATTTCTTTTTCTTCTGTTTTTGCAAAGGCAATGATCTTTGACACAATATTAAATAGACCTAGTGAAAGCATGTTGCTTTGCCTTATTCCTAATGATAGGATTTAGTCTGTCATTGTATATGATGTTTATTATACACATTTTATATATACTCTTAGTTTGAGGAAACTCCCTACTATACCTAGTTGCTAAGCACTTTTAATTTTGTGAATTAAAATTTTTAATTTTAATTCATGTGAATCTTTGTCAATTGCTTTTTTGGAACTATCTGAAGAGATTGCATAGGTTTTGTCCTATATTTTGATGATATTTTTGAATCTTAAACTCCCCTTGCTTTAAAAGATAAATTTGGTCATGATATATTGTCCTTCTTATAAATTATTGGATTTGATTTACTAATATTTTGTTTGTTAAGGAGTTTTTGTCTATATTCATGAGAGATTTTGATTTGAAATTTCTTCTTTTGTTTTTGTTATTGTATTGGCAAACTTTTACTACTAGGATTATAGTGGCCTCATAAAATAATTTGAGTGATATTTCCTTATTCTTTATCTCCTGAAAAAGTTTGAGTAGTATTGATGTTATTTATTTCTTATATATTTAATATAATTTACCAGTGAATCTATCTGAAACCAGTAATTTCTATTTTGGAATGTTTTTGTTAAATTCTAGTTCTTTGATATACAACTATTTAGATATTTTGTTTCCCTCTGTTACCAGTTTTAATAAATTTTATTTTTAAAGAAATCTGTCTGTTTCATCTAAAGTTGACCTAATAATGTTCGCAGTATTCTCTTATCATTTTAATGTCCATCAGATCTATAGTGGTAATCACATTCTTATTCCCAACATTGGCAATTTGCCTCCTTCCTTCCTCCTCCCTATCTACCTGTGTATTTGACAATCTTCTGCAAGACAATCTTCTGCACAGTGTTTTAACTACAATCCATAAATTTTGATTCATTTTATTTTTGTTGCCAATTAAAAACATTTTCTAATTTGTCTCATTTTTTTTTACCTTTGCCCTATGAATTATTTAGAACTATGTGGTTTAATTTTCAGAAATTTAGGTTCTTCTAGATGTCTTATTGTTGCTTTCAAATTTAATTTTGCTATAGGTTGTGATGGCTGATTTTGTGTCAACTTAGCTAGACTATGCTGCTTAGTTTTGGGTCAAACACCAACCTAGACATTGGTGTAAAGGCATGTATGTAGATGTGATTAACTTTTCTATCAATAGACTTGGAATCAAGCATATTGCTCTCCATAATGTATGTGGGCTTCATCCAATTAGTTCAAAGTCTTGAGAGGAAAGACCAAGGTTCCCCTGAAGGATTACACCTCCAGGCTGTTTTCAGGCTAGGCTGCCACATCAGTTCTTCTCTGGGTCTCCAGCCCGCTAATCTGCCCTGCAGACTAGCCAGCCCCAACAATTGATTGAGTCATTAAAAAAAATAAATTTCTTTCTTTCTATCTATCTATCTATCTATCTATCTATCTATCTATCTATCTATCTATCTATCTACATGTACACATTACATTGGTTCTATTTTTCTGGAGATTTCTGACTAATATATAAGTAGAAAACTCTTTTTAAGTTTTGATCCTTTAAAATTTATTCCAACTTTGATTTATGACCCAACATAGGACTGATCTTGGAATGTACTATGTGCTTCTGAAAAATACATGTACAGTCACTACAGATTATTTTGTCTAGTTAACATAAAGATCTCTGTGGTGGAGTTAACAATTGCCAACTATAATTGTGTAAGAGTTTGTATCTCTATCAAATTATGTCATTATTAAGTGCATTACTATTCTCCATAAAATTTCTGCTTTTGGTTATTTTTCAAATTTTTAATTTGAGGTAGCAGTAGAGTCACAGGAAGTTGCATGAGAGTAGAGAGCCTCCATGTATCCTTTGTCCAGTTTTCCCAAAATTTACTTTTTACCTAATTACAGAGCAATATCAAAATCAGGAATTTTATATTAGTGCAATGTGTGCACGGAGTTGAAGAGAATTTATCAAATGCCTAAATTCAAGTAACCACCACCAAGCTAGATAATCACCATATAAATGACCCTCATGCTGCCTTTTTGTGTCACTCTTTCTACTCTCCTCCTTAATAAATGACAACCATTAATTGCTTTCTATCTCTAAAATTTTCTCTATTCATGATTATTATACAAATGAATCATACATTTTATGACCCTTGAATTTTTTCAATTGTCCTAGTAATCTTAAGATCCATTTTAGATGTTGCATTTATCAAAACACTATCCCTTTGATTGATGAGTATTATTCCATGATATGGATGTGTCATAGTTTATTTAAGCATGCACTTAGTAAGGACCATTTTGGTTATTTCCAGTTTTTGGCTATTACAAATAAAGTGCTGTGAACATGTGCAGAATTTTATACAGTTACTCTATGTTTTTATTTCTGTGAGATAAATACCCAGGAGTTCAATGACTAGGTTGTATGGTTTTTTAGTTTATAGTTTGTTAAGAAAATACCCAACTATTTTCTTGGGTGACTACTCTATTTTATATTTCCACCAGCAATGCATACTATTATTTTAAATCTTCTAATAAGTTTGTGTGGTCTTTCATTGAGATTTTTATTTGCATTCCCCAAATGGCTAGTGATGTTATTCAGTGAACATCTCCATATCTCTTGCCCATTTTCTAGTTTGAAATTTTAACAATTTTGAACCTCCTTTACATATTCTAGATTTGTCCTTTGTCAGATATATGCTTTGTAAATATTTTATTCCCTTCTGGAAGTGACTTTCTGTCCTCCTAACAGTGTCTTCTGTGAAACAAAAGTTTTAAATTTGTTTTAAGTTCCCAATTGGGAGTGCTGGTACCAAGGACTGAACTCAGGGGCACTGGACCACTGAGCAATATCCCCAGTCCTATTTTATATTTTTTTTAGAGACTGTATTTTTATTTCGACTGTATTTTATTTTGTATTTTATTTAGGGTCTCACTGAGTTGCTTAGTGCCTGGATTTTTCTGAGGCTGACTTTGAACTCATGATTCTCCTGTCTCCACCTCTGGAGTCACTGGGATTACAGGCATGTACCACTGCACCTGGCAAGTTCACAATTTTTTTTAATGAATTGTGCTCTTAGTGTCATGTCTACAAGTTCTTCAGCAAGCTTTAAGTCCTGAAGATTTTCACTTTTGTTATTTTCTAGAAGTTTTAGAGTTTATATTTTACATTTAAATTTTAATACCTTCTGAGTTAAAGAGTTGAGGCTCATATTGAAGTTCTTTTTCCCCTTCCTCTGGCTCTCCATTTGGTTTAGCAGCCTTTGTTGAAAAGACTATCTTCCCTCTACTGAATTGCTCCTGTTCCTCTGTCAAAAGTCAGTTGGCCTTATTGGTGTGGGAATTATTTTGGTTTCTCTATTCTATTCCATTGTGCTAAATGTCCTTTCATCAGTATCACATGGTCCTACTTTGTTTTATACTTTATTATTTTAATAATTATTCTAGCAAATCAAGATCATTTGACTTTTCATTCAAGTTTTAGGATAATCTTATTGATGTCTATAAAATGTTGCTAGGATTTTAATAGGAATTGTACTCAATGTGCATATAAATGTATGGAGAATTGACATCTTTACTATAGTGAATCTTCTAATCCATAAACAGAATAATAGCACTTCACTTATTTGGATTCTCTTTGATTTTTTTATCAGTGATTTGTATTTCAGTACACAAGTTCTGTACATGTTTTGTTAAATTTACACCTAAGTATTTCCTTTATTTTTGAATGATTATAAATGGCATTGTATTTTAACTTTTTGGTTTTCATGCATTTATTGCTAGTATATAAAAATACAATTTTGTGTTTTGTCTTTTTTTTCCCTATGTCCTAGTTGAATTTATTTATTAGTTCTCAAAGTTTGAGTTAGATTTTTGGGAATTTTCTACATACATTATTATGCTATACTATTTTTTTCTTCTTATGTTTCAGGATTCTTTCTTTTATAATTTCTATTATATTTCAATATCTTTTCTTTGTTGTTCCTTTAGAGCGAATCTGCTCATGATAAATTCTATTCATTTTCATTCATCTGAGAATGCCTTGATTTCCCTTTTTTCCCCAAAGAATACTTTCCTTAGATATAGAACTCTATTTTAAAATTTATTTTCTCCCAGAACTTGAAAAAATTTGTGCCATTTTCTTCTTGACTCCATGATTTCTGAAGAGAAATCTACTGTCATTTTAATTGCTTTCCCCCATGAGCAATGTGTCATTTTTTCTAGGAATTTTCAAATCTTTGTTTTGTCTTTAGTTTTTATAAGTTTGATTGTAATATGTTTTGGTGTGAATTCCCTTGGGCTTTTCTTATTTGGGTCTTAGCTTCTTTAATCTTCAGGGCTTTGAGGCTTCTCTTTCTTTATTTTTTATTTTTTGCTGAATTTGAGAAAATTTTAGTCATTATTTCCTTGATTATTTTCTCAGTTTTATATTTTTTTCTCTTTCCTTTTGAGACTCTAAGGAACCAATGTTAGATTTTTCGGCTATTGTCCCATACACCTCCTGAGACTCTCTTTTTGTTTTCAGTTAAATTTTTCTCTGTTGTTCAGACTAATAATTTCTATTGTTATGTCAAGTTCACTGATTCTTTTTTGTCTTTTACATTCTACTGTTGAGCCCATTCATTGCAGTGTTTTTCAGTTACTAATTTTTGTATTTCTAAAGTGCATTTGGCTCTTCTTTATGTCTTCTCTATCACCGCTGTCATTTTCTTTGCTGATAATTTTCTATTTTTTCATAGTATTATAGAAATTTGTAGTTGCTGTTTCAAGAATTCTAAAATCTCTGTCAATTAATTTGACATCTGTGTCTTCTTGGTGGTACAACTACAGATTGTCTTTTTCATTATGGATAAAATTTCTCTTGTTCTTGGTATAAGTGATTGTCAATTAATACTAAACATTTTGGGTGTTATGAGACTCTGGAATTTCCCCCACTATTATTAGCATTATGTCTTGGGTTCATTTTTGACAAAAATCACACATGCATGGAATTTAATACTCCTTTTCAGTCCCTGGTGCCACCCCTTTCGCTTCCCTACTCAGTGGCCGATTCTCATTCCTCTACTGATCTTCCTTGCATTCATTTATTTATTTATTTTCTATTAATGCTTTGTAGATATACACAAAGGTGGAATTTCACTGTGGTATACGTATATATACACATAGTGTAATTTTGTGAATTTCGTGAAATTCACTCCATGTTTCCTCCCCTTCTCCTTCCCTTCTCCCTTCCCTCTGGATCTCCTTCTACTCTACTGATCTTCCCTATGTCCTTGTGATGTATGACCCCTGCTTTTTCTCCTACTTTTTGCATGTAAGAGAGAACATTCTACCCTTAATTTCTAAGTCTGGCTTATTTAAATGTTCTCCAGTTTCATTTATTTACCAGTAAATGTCATAATTTCATTCTTTTTATGGCTGAGTAAAATTCAATTGTGTATACATACCACATTTTCCTAATCCATTCATTTATTGACAGTCATCTGGGCTGGTTCCATAAGTTGGCTATTTTGAATTGTGCTGCTATAAACACTGATGTGACTGTATCACTGTAGTATGTGATTTTAGTCCTTTTGGATAAATACCAAGAAATGGGAATGGTCACAGAGTGGTTCCATTCCTAGTCTATTGAGGAATTTCCTTATTGCTTTCTAGACTGTATTAATTTTAAGTTCCACCAACAATCTATGAATATACCATTTTCCACATAAGTTTTTCTAGCACCAGCATTTACTATTATTTGTATTTTTTTTTTAATTTTTGATGATTGCCATTGTCACTGGAGTGAGGTGAAATCTTAGGGTACTTTTGATTTGCATTTTTATGATTGCTGGAGATCCTGAACATTTTTTTCAAGTATCGATTGGTGATTTGTGTTTCTTCTTTTGAGAAATGTCTGTATAGTTCTTCTAACTATAAATTGGCTTATTTGTGGGTCTTTTTTTAAAATTTATTTTTATTGTAAACAAATGGGATACATCATGTTTCTCTGTACATGAAGTAGAGGCATATCATTTGTGTAATCATACATTTACATAGGGTAATAGTTTTTGACTCATTTTGTTATTTTTCCCTTCCCCCCACCCCTCCACCCCTCTTTTCCCTTCCCCCCACCCCTCCACCCCTCTTTTCCCTCTATACAGTACTTCCTTCCTCCATTCTTGGCCCCCTCCATCCCTCATTATGTGACATCATCCGCTTATCAAGGGAGATCATTCGTCCTTTGGTTTTATGAGATTGGCTTATCTCACTTAGCATGATATTCTTCAATTTCATCCATTTGCCTGCAAATGCCATAATTTTATTATTCTTTATGGCTGAGTAATATTCCATTATATATATATATATACCACAGTTTCTTTATCCATTCACAATTGAAGGGTTGGTTCAATTAACAATAGCCAGATTGTTGGTTCCACAATCTGCTATTGTGAATTAAGCAGCTACAAACATTGATGTAGCTGTATATCTGTAGTATACTGATTTTAAGTTTTTAAGTCCTTTGGGTATAGGCCAAGGAGTGGGATAACTGGGTCAAATGGTGGTTCCATTTCAAGTTTTCTCAGGAATCTCCACACTGCTTTCCAGAGTGGTTGCACTAATTTGCAGCCCCACCAGCAATGTATGAGTGTACCTTTTTCCCCACATCCTCACCAACACCTATTGTTGCTTGTATTCTTGATAATCACCATTCTAATTGGGGTGAGATGGAATCTTAGGGTAGTTTTGATTTACATTTCTCTTATTACTAGAGATATTGAACATTTTTCGTATAACTGTTGATTGCTTGTAGATCTTCTGTGAAGTGTCTACTCATTTCCTTAGCCCATGTGTTGATTGGGTTATTTGTATTCTTGGTGTAGAGTTTTTTGAGTTCTTTATATATTCTGGAAATTAGTGTTCTATCTGAAGTATGAGTGGCAAAGATTTTCTCCCACTCTGTAGGCTCTCTCTTCACATTGCTGATAGTTTCCTTTGCTGAGAGAAAGCTATTTAGTTTGAATCTATTTAGTTTGAATTAAATAAAATAAAGCTATTTTATTTTAATCTATTTAGTTTGAATCCCAGTTATTGATTCTTGCTTTTATTTCTTGTGCTATGGGAGTCCTGTTAAGGAAGTCTGATCCCCAGCCAACTAGTTGAAGATTTGGACCTACTTTTTCTTCTATGAGATGAAGGGTCTCTGGTCTGATTCCAAAGTCCTTGAGTCATTTTGAGTTGAGTTTTGTGCAGGGTGAGAGATAGGGTTTTAGTTTCATTCTGTTGCACATGGATTTCCAGTTTTCCCAGCACCATTTGTTGAAGAGGCTATCTTTTCTCCATTGCATATTTTCGGCACCTTTGTCTAGTATGAGAAAATTGTATTTATTTGGGTTTGGGTCTGTGTCCTCTATTCTGTACCATTGATCTACCTGTCTATTTTGGTACCAATACCATGCTGTTTTTGTTAATATTGCTTTGTAGTATAGTTGAAGATCTGGTATTGCAATACCCCCTGCTTCACTTTTCCTGCTAAGGATTGCTTTAGCTATTCTGGGTTTCTTATTCTTCCAGATGAATTTCATGCTTGCTTGCTCTATTTCTGTGAAGTACTTCATTGAGATTTAATTGGAATTGCATTGAATCTGCATAGCACGTTTGGTAGTATGGCTATTTTGACAATATTAATTCTGCCTATCCAAGAACATGGGAGATCTTTCCATCTTCTAAGGTTTTCTTTAATTTCTTTCTTTAGTGTTCTGTAGTTCTCATTGTAGAGGTCTTTCACCTCTTTTGTGAGATTGATTCCCAAGTATTTTATTTTTTTTGAGGCTATTGTGAATGGGGTAGTTTTCCTAACTTCTCTTTCTGAAGATTCATCACTTATGTATAAAAATGAATTAGATTTATAAACATTGATGTTATATCCTGCTACTTTACTGAATTCACTTATAAGTTCTAAAAGTTTTCTGGTGGAATTTCCCAGTTTCTCTAAATATATAATCATGTCATCAGCAAATAGGGATAGTTTGAGTTCTTCTTTTCCTATTTATATCCCTTTAATTTCTTTGGTCTGTCTAATTGCTCTGGCTAGAGTTTCAGGACAATGTTGAATAGAAGCGGTGAAAGAGGCCATCCCTGCCCTGTTCCAGTTTTTAGGGGGAATGCTTTCAGTTTTTCACCATTTAGAATGATATTGGCCATGGGCTTACCATAGATGCCTTTACAATGTTAAGGAATACTCCCACTATCTGTATTTTTCTAGTGTTTTGAGCATGAAGGGATGCTGTATTTTACCAAATGCTTTTTCTGCATCTATCGAAATAATCATGTGATTCTTGACTTTAAGTCTGTTGATATGGCAAATTACATTTATTGATTTCCAGATGTTGAACCAACCTTGCACCCCTGGGATAAAACCCGCTTGATCATGGTACATTATCTTTTTAACATATTTTTGTATGTGATTTGCTAAAATTTTGTTGAGAATTTTTGCATCAATGTTCATTAAAGATATTGGTCTGAAATTTTCTTTCAATGTGTCTCTGTTTGATTTAGGTATCAGGGTGATATTGGCTTCATAAAATGAGTTTGGGAGGGTTCCCTGCTCTTCTATTTCACGGAATACTTTGAGAAGTATTGGAATGAGCTCTTCTTTAAAGGTTTTGTAGAACTTGGCTGAGATCCATCTGGTCCCAGACTTTTCTTTGTTGGGTAGGTTTTTGATGACTTCTTCTATTTCATTACTTGAAATTGATCTATTCAAATTGTGTATGTCCTCCTGGTTCAGTTTAGGTAATTCATATATCTCTGGAAACCAGCTGATGTCTTTGAGATTTTCAATTTTGTTGGAGTAGAGATTTTCAAAATAGCTTCTAATTATGTTTTGTATTTCACTTGTGTCTGTCGTGATATTACCTTGTTCATTCCAAATTTTAGTAATTTGAGTTTTCTCTCTCCTTCTCTTTGTTAGTGTAGCTAAGGGTTTATCAATTTTGTTTATTTTTTCAAAGAACCAACTATTTATTTTGTCAATTTTTTCGATTGTTTCAATTTCGTTGGTTTCAGCTCTGATTTTAACTATTTCCTGTCTTCTACTACTTTTGGTGTTGCTCTTTTCTTCTTTTTGTAGGTCTTTGAGCTGTAGTGTTAGGTCGTTTATTTGTTGATTTTTTCTTCTTTTATTGAATGCGCTCCATGAAGTAAATTTTCCTCTAAGAACTGCTTTCATAGTGTCCCATAGATTTTTTTTTTGTCTCATGTTTTATTTATTTATTTATTTTTTATTTATTTATTTATTTTTTTTTTACATTTACATAGGGTAATGTTGTTTATTTTATTTTTCCCCTCCCTCCCACCCCTCCCACCGCTCCCACCCCTCTTTTCCCTCTACACAGTCCTTCTTTCCTTCATTCTTACCGCTCTTCTTAGCCTAACTCTAAACCTAACCCTAAACCTAATGCTAGCCCCTCCCGCCCCCCATTATATGTCCTCATCCGCTTATCAGCGAGATCATTTGTCCTTTAGTTTTTTGAGACTGGCTTATCTCACTTAGCATGATATTCTCCAATTTCGACCATTTGCCTACAAATGCCATAATTTTATCATTCTTCATTGCGGAGTAATATTCCATTGTATAAATATGCCACAGTTTCTTTATCCATTCATCAACTGAAGGGCATCTAGGTTGGTTCCACAATCTGGCTATGGTGAATTGAGCAGCAATGAACATTGATGTGGCTGTATCTCTGTAGTATGCTGATTTTAAGTCCTTTGGGTATAGGCCAAGGAGTGGGATAGCTGGGTCAAATGGTGTTTCCATTCCAAGCTTTCTGAGGAATCTCCACACTGCTTTCCAGAGTGGCTGCACTAATTTGCAACCCCACCAGCAATGTATGAGTGTTCCTTTTTCACCACATCCTCGCCAACACCTATTGTTGCTTGTATTCTTGATAATTGCCATTCTAATTAGGGTGAGATGAAATCTTAGGGTAGTTTTGATTTGCATTTCCCTTATTACTAGGGATGTTGAACATTTTTTCATATATCTGTTGATTACTTGTAGATCTTCTTATGTGAAGTGTCTGTTCATTTCCTTAGCCCATTTGTTGATTGGATTATTTGTATTCTTCGTGTAGAGTTTTTTGAGTTCTTTAAAGATTCTGGAAATTAGCGCTCTATCTGAGGTATGGTTGGCAAAGATATTCTCCCACTCTGTAGGCTCTCTCTTCACATTTCTGATAGTTTCCTTTGCTGAGAAAAAGCTTTTAAGTTTGAATCTATCCCAGTTGTTGATTCTTGCTTTTATTTCTAGTGCTATGGGAGTCCTGTTAAGGAAGTCTGATCCTAAGCCAACAAGTTGAAGATTTGGACCTACTTTTTCTTCTATAAGATGCAGGTTCTCTGGTCTGATTCCGAGGTCCTTGATCCATTTTGAGTTGAGTTTTGTGTAGGGTGAGAGATAGGGGTTTAATTTCATTCTATTGCATATGGTTTTCCAGTTTTCCCAGCACCATTTGTTGAAGAGGCTATCTTGTCTCCATTGCATATTGTTGGAACCTTTGTCTAGTATGAGAAAATTGTATTTATTTGGGTTTGTGTCCATGTCCTCTATTCTGTACCATTGATCTACCTGTCTATTTTGGTACCAATACCATGCCGTTTTTGTTACTATTGCTTTGTAGTAGAGTTGAAGATCTGGTATTGCAATACCCCCTGCTTCGCTCTTGCTACTGAGGATTGCTTTAGCTATTCTAGGTTTTTTATTCTTCCAGATGAATTTCATAATTGCTTGCTCTATTTCTGCAAGGTACATCATTGGGATTTTAATTGGAATTGCATTGAATCTGTATAGCACTTTAGGTAGTATAGCCATTTTGACAATATTAATTCTGCCTATCCAGGAACATGGGAGATCTTTCCATCTTCTAAGGTTTTCTTGAATTTCTTTCTTTAGTGTTCTGTAGTTCTCATTGTAGAGGTCTTTCACCTCTTTTGTGAGATTGATTCCCAAGTATTTTATTTTTTTCGATGCTATTGTGAATGGGGTAGTTTTCCTAATTTCTCTTTCTGAAGATTCATCACTTATGTATAAAAATGCATTGGATTTATGAGCATTGATCTTGTAACCTGCTACTTTACTGAATTCACTTATGAGTTCTAAAAGTTTTCTGGTGGAATTTCCAGGTTCCTCTAAATATATAATCATGTCATCAGCAAACAGGGATAGTTTGAGTTCTTCTTTTCCTATTCGTATCCCTTTAATTTCTTTGGTTTGTCTGATTGCTCTGGCTAGAGTTTCAAGGACGATGTTGAATAGAAGCGGTGAAAGAGGGCATCCCTGCCTTGTTCCAGTTTTTAGGGGGAACGCTTTCAGTTTTTCACCATTTAGAATGATATTAGCCATGGGCTTAGGGTAGATTGCCTTTATAATGTTTAGGAATGTTCCCACTACCCCAATTTTTTCTAGTGTTTTGAGCATGAAGGGATGCTGTATTTTATCGAATGCTTTTTCTGCATCTATTGAAATAATCATGTGATTCTTAACTTTAAGTCTGTTGATATGGAGAATGACATTTATTGATTTCCGAATGTTGAACCAACCTTGCATCCCTGGGATAAAACCCACTTGATCGTGGTGCACTATCTTTTTAATATATATTTGTATGTGATTTGCTAAAATTTTGTTGAGAATTTTTGCATCGATGTTCATTAAGGATATTGGTCTGAAATTTTCTTTCCTCGATGTGTCTCTATCTGGTTTAGGTATCAGGGTGATATTGGCTTCATAGAACGAGTTTGGGAGGGTTCCCTCCTCTTCTATTTCATGGAATACTTTGAGGAGTATTGGAATGAGCTCTTCTTTAAAGGTTTTGTAGAACTCAGCTGAGAACCCATCTGGTCCTGGACTTTTCTTTGTTGGTAGGCTTTTGATGACCTCTTCTATTTCATTGCTTGAAATTGGTTTATTTAAGTTGTGTATGTCCTCCTGGTTCAGTTTAGGTAGTTCATATGTCTCTAGAAATTTGTTGATGTCTTCGAGGTTTTCTGTTTTGTTGGAGTATAGATTTTCGAAATAGCTTCTAATTATGTTTTGTATTTCACTCGTGTCTGTTGTGATGTTTCCTTGTTCATTCCGAATTTTAGTAATTTGAGTTTTCTCCCTCTTTCTCTTTGTTAGTGTGGCTAAGGGTTTATCAATTTTATTTATTTTTTCAAAGAACCAACTATTTATTTTGTTAATTTTTCCGATTGTTTCTTTTGTTTCGATTTCGTTGATTTCAGCTCTGATTTTAACTATTTCCTGTCTTCTACTACTTTTGGTATTGGTCTGCTCTTCTTTTTCTAGTGCTTTGAGCTGTAGTGTTAACTCGTTTATTTGTTGATTTCTACTTCTTTTTTTGAATGCACCCCATGAAATAAATCTTCCTCTAAGTACTGCTTTCATAGTGTCCCAGAGATTTTGATATGATGTGTCTTTGTTCTCATTTACTTCTAAGAATTTTTTTATTTCCCTCCTGATGTCTTCTGTTATCCATTCATCATATAATAGTGTATTATTTAGTCTCCAGGTATTGGAGAAGTTTCTGTTTTTTATTCTGTCATTTATTTCTAATTTCAATCCATTATGATCTGATAGAGTACAAGGTAGTATCTCTATCTTCTTGTATTTGCTAACAGTAGCTTTGTGGCATAAAATATGGTCTATTTTAGAGAAGGATCCATGTGCTGCTGAGAAGAAAGTGTATTCGTTCTTTGTTGGATGGTATATTCTATATATGTCCGTTAAGTCTAAATTGCTGATTGTGTTGTTGAGATCTATAGTTTCTTTATTCAATTTTTGTTTGGACGATCTATCCAGTGGTGAGAGAGGTGTGTTAAAATCGCCTAGTATGATTGTGTTGTGGTCTATTTGATTTCTGTAATTGAGAAGGATTTGTTTGACGTACGTGGATGAGCCAATGTTCGGGGCATAGATATTTATGATTGTTATGTCTTGCTGATTTATGCTTCCCTTAAGCAGCATGTAATGTCCTTCTTTATCCCTTCTGACTAGTTTTGGTTTGAAGTCCACATTATCTGAGATGAGGATGGATACTCCAGCTTTTTTGCTGTGTCCGTGTGCATGGTATGTTTTTCCCCATCCTTTCACCTTTAGTCTATGGGTGTCTCTTTCTATGAGGTGAGTCTCTTGCAGGCAGCATATTGTTGGATTTTTCTTTTTAATCCAATCTGCCAGTCTGTGTCTTTTGATTGATGAATTCAGGCCATTAACATTCAGGGTTATTATTGTGATATGATTTGTATTCCCAGTCAATTGACTCATATTTGTTTTTGACATGATTTGGTTTCTCCTTTATTTGGCTATTCCTTTAGGCTAGCGCCTCCTGTTGCTGATTTGCATCGTTGTTTTTCATCTCTTCCTCATGGAATATTTTGCTGAGAATGTAATGCTGGCTTTCTTTTTGTAAATTCCTTTAGCTTTTGTTTATCATGGAAGGATTTTATTTTGTTGTCAAATCTAAAGGTAAGTTTTTCTGGGTATAAGATTCTTGGTTGACATCTGTTTTCTTTCAGAGCTTGAAAAATGTTGTTCCAGGCCCTTCCAGCTTTTAGGGTCTGGATTGAAAAATCTGCTGATATCCGTATTGGTTTCCCCCTGAATGTAATTTGATTCTTTTCTTTTGCAGCCTTTAAAATTCTGTCTTTATTTTGTATGTTAGAAATTTTCATTATAATGTGCCTTGGTGTGGGTCTATTGTAATTTTGTATATTTGGAGTTCTATAAGCCTCTTGTATTTGATTTTCCATTTTGGTCTTCGGATTTGGGAAATTTTCTGATATTATTTCATTGAATAGATTGTTCATTCCTTTGGTTTGTTTCTCTGTGCCTTCCTCACTCCCAATAATTCTTAAATTTGACCTTTTCATGATATCCCATAATTCTTATAGATTCTGTTCATGATTTCTTACCATCTTCTCTGTTTGGTCCACTTTGTTTTCAAGATTAAATATTTTGTTTTCAATATCTGAGGTTCTGTGTTCCAGGTGTTCTATCTTATTGGTTTTGCTTTCCATGGAGTTTTTAATTTGGTTTATTGTTTCCTTCATTTCAAGGATTTCTGTTTTTTTTTTTTTTTCAGTATCTCTAACTCTTTATTGAAATGATATTTTGCTTCCTGCATTTGCTCTTTTAACTGTTGAGTGGTATGATCATTCAATGCCTGCATTTGCTCTTTCATCTCTTGGTTTGCTTCTCTGATCATTCTAATTATTTACATTCTGAACTCGCTTTCTGACATTTCTTCTGCCATACTGTCATTGGATTCTATTGCTGTAGCATCTAGGTTTGTTTGGGACATTCTCTTCCCTGTTGTCTCATATTGCTCAGGTATCTATCCTTCCAGTAGTGAAACTCTGAGATATTGCAGATTTCCTATATTGACTACTATTGTCCCTGTGGATTTCCAATAACTCACCTTCTAAACTTCAGTAGTCTGAAGTCTTGGGGGAAGTTGATAATGCGGTGCTCCACAGGGATGCTGCCCCTCTAGGGGTGGTAGCCTTCAGGTGGGGTATATTCCCTGCCAGTGGGCTGAGGTGCCTGCACTTGTTGACTGATGATCAGCCAAACTGGGACTAGACTACAGACTGGGACATGTCTGATCTGGGCCTGTGTCTCTGGTTCTACTGCTCTGGTGGGAAAGCCTTGCCTGGTGGGAAAGCCTTGCCCAGCGGGAAAGACTCACCTGGTGTGGAAGTTTCGCTGCGCACCTCTCCTCCAAGAAGTTCCCTTTGGTCCAGAACTACCGCATGGACTGGGCAGCCCTCTTCTGCAACATTCCCAGGGGTCTGGACCTACCACCTGGATTGGGGAGCCTGGCCCTGAGAGGGACTTCCTCATCACGTGACCCTCCTCTGCCCCGTTCCCTGGGGACCAGAGCTACCGTCTGGGGCAGGGAGCCTCACCCTGCGCTGAAGCCTCTTGCTGTGCGGTCCTCCTCTGAGAAGCTGCCTGCGGTCTGGTCCTGCCACCTGGTCCTGGGACCCTCACTCTGTGTTGAAGCCTCTTGCTGTGCAGAGCCCCTCTGCAATGCTCCAGGTTGACCAGGTTCACGGCTCCAGCGGGGGAGTCTCCCTGGGCCACTCTACTCCATGAAGTTCCCTGCATTTGGGGACTACTGCCCCACCCAGGGAGCCTGCCCAGTGGGAGAGACTCACCTGGTGGCTCTGAGTTGGTCACGAGTCTCTCAATACCTCCTCTTCTTGACTCCTGGGTCCTGTCAAAGGTACTCCAGTCTCCTGTAGTTATCTCAGGAAAAGAGCCGCCCTTTCATTGATGATGGCCACACCCTCAGGAATAATTCCAAATGCCTGCACCAGCCTATAAAGAAGCAATGGCGACCGACCTTGATGTGGGGGTTGGGCAGGGTTGGTCTTTTTTTGTGTGTTAAGCTTTTTGAGTTCTATATACTCTGGATTTTAATTCTGGGTCAGAGAATTAGCTGGCAAAGATTTTCTCCCATTTTGTAGGCTTTCTCTTCATTCTCTTAATCATTTCTTTTGCTGTGCAGAGGTTTCTTGATTCTTGGTTTTATTTCTTGTGTTTTTGGGGTCTTGTTAAGGAAGTCAGTGTCTGCACCAATTTGTTGGAGTGTTGTGCCTGTTTTCTTTTAGCAGTTGCAAAGTGTCTGATCTAATTCATAGGTATTTGATATACTTTGATTTGACTTTTGTGCAGGGTGAGAGATAGGGATTTTGTTTCATTCTTCTACATACAGATATTCAGTTTTCCTAGCACCATTTGTTAAAAAGATTATCTTATCTCCCATATATATTTTTGGTACCTTTGTCAGATGTAACTATGCGGGTTTGTCTCTGTGTCTTCTCTTCTATTCCATGGATATTCATGTCTATTTTGATGTCAATACATGGTGTTTTTATTACTATAGATTTGTAGTAAAATTTGAGATTGGTATTGTGATGCCCCCAGCATTGTTCTTTTTGGCTATTTCAGGTCTCTTATTCTTCCAAATGAAATTTAGGACTGTTTTTTCTAGTTCTTTGAAGAATGTCATTGATATTTTTATGGGGATTACACTGAATCTATGTAATGTTTTTGGTCATATGGCCATTTTGACAATACTAATTGTGCCTGTCCAAAAACATGGGAGGTCTTTCCATCTTCTAAGGCCTTCTTCAGTTTCTTTCTTCAGCATTGATTTATAAATGTTGATGTTGTATCCTGCTATAATTTTCTGAATTCAGCTCTAGAAGTCAGGTGGAGTTTTTGTGTCTTCTAGATACACGATCATGTCATCAACAGAGACAATTGATGTCTTCTTTTCCGATTTGTATCCCTTTAATTTCCTTCTCCTGCCCGATTGCTCTGGCTAGAGTTTCAAGAACTATATTGAATAAGAATGATGAGAATGTACATCCTTGTCTTGTTCCTGATTCTAGAGGAATGCTTTCAGTTTTTCTCTGTTCAGTAGGATGTTAGCTTTGAGTTTGTCATATGTAACCTTTATAATGTTGAATTAAGGTCCTTTTATCCCTAGTTTCTCCAGCATTTTTAACATGAAGTAGTACTGGATTTTATCAAAGGCCTTTTCTGCATCTATTAAGAAGATCATAGGATTCTTATCCTTAGTTCTATTTGAGTGTTGAATTACATTTATTGATTTGCATATGTAGAAACAAGTATGTAACTATGTGAGTTTGCAGCCCTGGAATGAAGTCCACTTGATCATGGTGTATTATCTTAATGTATTTTTGAATGCTGTCTGCCAATATTTTATTAAGGATTTTTACATCTATGTTTATCAGGGATATTGGTCTGTAGTTTTCTTTGCTTATTGTGTTTATGTCTGGTTTTGTATTATGATTATATTGGTTTCATAGAATGTATTTGGAAATGTTCCCACACTTTCAGTGTCATGGAATAACACCGGTCAAGAAAGACTGATGTTAGCTCTTCTTTTAAAGACTGGTGGAACTCAGCTGAGAATCCATCTGGTCCTAGGTTTTTCTTTGTTGCAAGGCTTTTAAATGTTTTTTCAACTCATTATTTGATATTGGTCTTTTTAGTTTTCTATATCTTCTATATCTTCCTGATTCAATTTGGGTAGGTCATATGTTTCCAGACATATCTTAGTGTCTTCTACATTTTCCAGTTTATTGAAGTATACATTTTCAAAATAGTTTCTGATGCTCCTTTGGATTTCAGAAGTCTTGGTTGTGATAACTCTTTTTTCACCTCTAATTTGTTAATTTGGGTCTTTTCTCTCTTTTAGTTGGTTAGTCTAAGGGTTTATCAATCTTATTTATCTTTTCAAAGAACCAACTCTTTGTCACATTTATCCTTTGTATTGTTTTTTTATTCTCAATTTCACTAACTTCATTGTTGATCTTAATTATTTCTTATATTTTTCTTATTTTGGAATTTGTTTTTCCTTCTCTATTGCCTTTAGGTGGAACATTAGATTATTTGGAAAATTTCTATATTTTTAATGTACGCACTCGATTCTATAAAATTTCCTCTTAGAACCACCTTCATACTTTCTCAGAGATTTGATATGTTGTGTTTCTTTTCTCATTTGTTTCTAAGAATTTTTAAATTTCATGTCTCATTTCTTCTATAATCAATTCCTCATTCAAAAGAGTATTGTTCAATCTCCATTTGTTTTTGTGGCTTCTATTATTTTTCTTGCTATTGATTTCTACTTTCATTGCATTATTATCAGGTAGGATACAGGGAATTATATCAATTTTTGTATCTGAGAAGACATTGCAACCTAGAATAGGGTCTATTTTAGAAAAGGTACCTTGAACTTCTGAGAAAAAAATAAATTCAGTTGTTTGGAGGTAAAATATTCTACAGATGGGACTCTGGAACTTTAAAACAATCTTCTGTTTTAAGAGGCTTCTGACACATTGCTGGTGGAGGGAGAAGGGCCCCACCTCATTATGACCAGGTAGAGGTGGAAGTGTAGCTTCTCCACCCACTTTGGTGGTTGAGGAAGGAGAGGACAGGACTCCTTATTACTGATGGGTAGGGTTGAAAATTCATGTCCCTCTGATAACCAGTTTTCACAAATTTGACTATGATGTTCCTTGGTGTTCTTTATGTTTCTTTGATTTGGAGTTTGATAATATTTTTTGACTTGTGATTTTCTTCAAATTTGGACCTTTTTTAATGATTATTTCTTCTGCAAGTGTCTCCCCTTCTTTGGAACTACAATTACAAGTATTATATTATATGGTTGCTTGATTTTGTCCCTTAGCTTATGACAATTTATTAATTTATTTTGTTTACTTTTCTCTCTGTACTTCACGTTGCATAGTTTCTATGTTCTAAAATCTATTGTTTTCTTATACAGATTCTAATCTTGTTAATACCATTATCCAAGGTATATTTTATTTCACATACTGTATTATTCATCTCTGGCATTTCCTTTTGCTTCTTTCCATATCTACCAATTCTCTACTCGTAAGTTCATGTTTTACTTTAAATCCTTAAGCTTATTTAAGATTTATAATAGCTTTTTCAGATGATTCTGGAATAATTATGCTGTATGCTTTACATAAACAATTAATTTTTACTTAAATTGGCATGTTATCATTAATATCATAATTATAGAAAATAAAGTTCAGGAAGGCAAATTACTTTTCTTAAGGTCATGTAGCTAATAAACAGAAAAGTAGAAATTATAGTCCAGGATCATCGGATTCTAAAGTTCATCTACATAATTGCTGTTCAATATTGTCTATTAACTGACTCTTTAAACTTCAACAAGAATTTTTTTTCTGTGAGCCTCAGTTTCCATGTCTATAAAACTAGACATAAAAACTCATGGCATTGTATGTGAAAAGTACTTTTCCTCTGAAATTATTTTTGCTGCAGTTGAAAGAAGGAAAAGTTTTTTTTGTTTTGTTTTTTTCCCCAGAAGGCATCTCAGCAAAAACAAAACTAAGTGTGTGCCTTTCAATGAGTGCAAGATAGGGAAAAGACACATAATTGGAAGGTTCTTGTAAATGGGAAGCATAAATACATAGGGATATTTCTTGTATTGGTCATTGGGTGAAAAATTTTAAAAAACACTGCTCCAAAAATATGCCTGGTACTGCCTGATTATGTTTAAGTATCTGTGGTTTCTATCACTGTCTTAATATAAATTTATTATTTTGACATAAGTATAGTATCCAAAACAAGAAATTTTGTATACTGGTCATTTTAACAACCTCTTCTGAAAGTCCAGATGGTGATAATGAGGATGGCAAATTTTTTTTTTTTTTATTTTTTTTATTTTTTATTTTTTTACATTTACATAGGGTAATGATGTTTATTTTATTTTTCCCCTCGCCCCCACCCCTCCCACCCCTCCCACCCCTCTTTTCCCTCTACACAGTCCTTCTTTCCTTCATTCTTACCGCTCTCCTTAGCCTAACTCTAAACCTAACCCTAAACCTAATGCTAGCCCCTCCCACCCCCCATTATATGTCCTCATCTGCTTATCAGCGAGATCATTCGTCCTTTAGTTTTTTGAGATTGGCTTATCTCACTTAGCATGATATTCTCCAATTTCGACCATTTGCCTACAAATGCCATAATTTTAGAGGATGGCAAATTTTGGAAGGAATTTTTGCTTAGCAAGGATTTCTTCCTGGATTGTGTCCCTTCACAGAACCTTCTCTATAGCTGGAGAACTCAGTTTGTTTTCTCTGGTACCCAGGGCATATTATGAATTCCATGTGGAAATCAGTTTCTGTTTTATTTATTCTTTGTTCTTTGATGGAGAAGCTAACAGAGCTACCCCAGATAGTCATCTTGAAAACTCATTCAGGGTTCAATTATTTGCTTAGCACCAACTTTTAATGAATATATTCCTATAGACTCTGTAGTAGGGATACACAATTATATAACATGAAATATTTGCCTCTAAGGAATTCGCAGTCTATTGAGAAAAATAATATAAGATCAACATGTGGTAATAGGTGTAAACCACAATGTGCAGTAGAGCCAAGAAGGGGTACCTTACCCAACTGGGAAAAAAATGGATAAGGTATGAAATGGTCCCAGGGAAGACAATGCTGTACTGAGTTCCAAAGATGAATGCATGCTCACCAGGAGTGGAAATAATGTCAGGGAGGGAGATTCCCATGAGAGGGAGGGGAAGCAGTTGTGAAGGCTTGGAGGTATGATAAGCATAGTGCCTCTGGTATCTGTAATTTGTTTTGACTGGTGTTCAGGGCAAATGAGGCAGGACTGGTAGGCAGGGCTCAGACCATGAAGAGACTGTTTATACTCTTGGTCACAAGGGAATCTGCATGTGAAGGCGTGGGTGAGGAGGTATTAATTTATATCCACAGTAAAAACAACTCAAAGTGCAAGGCTGGCTGCTGACAAATCAGTTGTCTAAGATATGCGTCTGATCCCACATGGGAAGGGGGTGATACAGAAATACCTATGACTGATTGGACCTAAGATTTCAGACAGTGAGGAAATCTGCTGAGTGAAAGCCTGTGGAGTCTGACCATGGAACAAACAGCTTTCCTGAGCTCTACCCTCTGGCAAACAGTGGACTGTTTTTGAGGGGAGGTAACAGCTGGCGGTGGATGGCTCCTGAGGCAGAAGTAGCACTGCTTGGACTTGTGTAGCCTCCTGAGTTCATAGGCAAACCACAGGAAACTGAAAAATCCAGAGGCATGGACATGGTGGAAAGAATACTGGCAAAGGCCCATGAAATATTTAAAATTAAGCAAGGGAGTGAAGAGAGGCATGCCCTGTGTTAACACCAACTTCAGGGTGGAAGTCTAGTACTTGGTCTTCTCTTCATAGCTCAGTAGTTACAGTTATCAATTACCAGGCTTTGAGTCAAGCCCATTCCTTGCATAATTAATGACAATAACTGATATATTTTTAGTCCTTGCCTTATCTCATGTACTGTTCTAGATATATTTCATATCAGTATTCATTTAATTCTTACATCTATCCTGCAAGGGTATTTTATTTACTAGTTAGTAGAACTTTGAAAAGCCCATGGTTGGTTTGTAGATCTATAAGATAAGTGTCATTATATCCAATTTATGGATGGGAGAATTAAGGCTTAGAATTCAGTAAGTGGTGGAGCTGAAATGTATCTCAATTTCCAATTTCAGTGGTGGTTACCTATTGTACTACAAAGTCATATACTGTAAGGATCCCAACAATATTAACATGTACAGAACTAGTTTCTGGCCCTATGAAACTAGTTCTGTTATTACTCTCTAATTAGAAAAATGTATGGACCTAAATTATAAAGGAAACTGGCTATAGGGAGGTCGTGCCAGAGAGGAGCTCATGAACATGTCCTCAGAGGGAAAGTATAAATATCTGTGTCACACAGAGTGCATTAGCCAGATAGTGTTATCTAAAGAATCCATCCATTTAGCCAGGATCACCCCCAGTGGACTCTGCATCCCCCATCACAAGTAGCTCAAACACCACAGGATTTAGGCCCTGGCAAGAGAAGTAAGGAAGTTAGCCCAGAGTCAGACATAGGCCCCTTTTTCTCCTACTCTGGAGAACCAGAGTAGGAAAAGATGAAATAGTAGATCCACTTCCTACTCTAATACTTTAAACCCAGCTCAGGCAGGAGATAGGAGGAAGAGATAAGTGGATAAATTGGTTATGGTTGAGAATTTAAAACTACACTAGATAAGAATTCTTATTTTTTTTAAAGAGTATTTGTGGAATCTAAGAAGTTTTGGAATGTGCTGAAGATATCATTAAGAGAAAGAGCATAGACACGGACAGAAAAATGTAAAACTGTTTCTTGGGATGTTCAGTAGGCCAGGCATATTAGTCATCTACAGCTCAGGCATTTTGTCATATCCTGCTCTTCTAATCAGCTGCTCCTCATTTTATCTCTCTTGTCCTCAGAAGAACTCTATGCTCAATCCCCATGCTTGCTTCTGTAGGAGAGCCTTCTCAGCTCATGGTTGAAAGCTGATAGTTTCTTTTGCTCTAGGATTCATATTATGTCTTGCAATCCACATTTTTAAACAATCCAAGATTGTTCACTATTGTGCAAATTTAAGATCAAGTTGGAGCAGAAAATCATGATTGAGTCCTTAAGTACCTCCATGGGATGAATTCTAAACCCTGTTTAGCTCTCTACCTGATACCTTTATCATTCATGAACAGTTTAGGAACTGAGTTGAGAGTCTTTGAGTTGAGAGCCTTTGTCAAACAATTGAAGAAGGTGGTCTGCATGGAATTCTACTGAGAGACTGTATACCCCAGGGATGAGGATCAGGATCGTGTAGGGCGAGGGACAGAGATGGGTAGCCAAGGCCTTACATCCTTTCCTGAAAAGTACTACTTTGGGGTAAAAAAAGGTTCGGCTTGTCTAAGGTCTCTCTGCCTCAGTAGATGGAGTAGAAATTATGCTATATACTTGGAAAGACCATGAAACTATGGAA
Source organism: Sciurus carolinensis (assembly GCF_902686445.1). Lineage (NCBI taxonomy): Eukaryota > Metazoa > Chordata > Mammalia > Rodentia > Sciuridae > Sciurus > Sciurus carolinensis. The sequence continues at coordinate 96,722,758 of NC_062223.1, read as the reverse complement.
GAGAAGTCGATAGCTACAAATTTTTAGGTTAAGATGTTCATTGGAATTTCAATTCTTCTGAGAAATTCTGGCTCCCACCAGATCTCATATGTCTCCCCTAAGAACAGAAAACTGAGCATGCTAAGTAGGCCAAAGTTTGGAACTATGTTTAGACTTTAAAATGGACCAAAGAAGAGTGTGTGGGGATGGCCAGTACATCCTCCATGTCTCTTCCCATGCCATGGATATCGTAACAGATTACTCTTAAAGGCCTAGAACTGATCTATCATCAGTGATGATACTTCTAAGCCTGCTTTTATATTATTTTAAATTTCTACTACATCTCAGCAAGAGCAAACTTCATATGGTTTTGGGTAAGTATTACCTTATAATATTCAAAATGCAAGTTCATTAACTCATATACTCATTTGTCCAACAGATTTTTATGGAATACCATGTATATAAGCTTAAATTCCTAAGTTCTAAACATTTCCAGCACCTCCTCACTCCTCTCACCCAGGTGGTAGCAGGCAAGAAAATATCATAGAAAAGCAAGGTCATATTATAGTCATCTTTTTTGCCACTGTGACCCAAAGACCTGATGAGAACAATTTTAGAGGAGGAAAGGAGGAAAAGTTTATTTGGTGCTCACAGTTTCAGAGGTCTCAGTTCATAGATGGTCAACTCCTTGCTTGGGCCCAAGGTGAGGCAGGACATCATGGCGGAAGAGTATGGTGGAGCAAAACAGCTCAGGACATGACAATCAGGAAGCAAAGAGAGACTAAGCTTGGCTTGCCAGGGACAAAGTATATAACCCAAAGGCATACCCTCAATGACCCACCTTCTCCAGCCACACCCTACCTACTTAGAGTTACCACCTAGTTAATACATTCAAGGGGATGAACACACTGATTAGGTTAAGGCTTTCATAACCCAATCATTTCACCTCTAAACTTTCTTGCTTGTCTCACACTTGAGCTTTTGAGTGACATCTCTTATCTAAACCATAACAGGACTTTATTCAAGTTGCAGAAACGTGGCCATGAGAAGCATGATGGACAAGCCTACAAATTTCAGGAGAGCCAAAGGATTCCTGGAGAAAAGAATATGAAAACAGATGTGACTTTCATCTTGTGTTCCTTTCTGTACTTGAATCACAAAAGAATGTCAGCTTTCAGTGTGGGGACTGCAGTGTGAAGCAGGTGGTGTTATCTGCTCCTTCAATTCTAGGTGGAAATTAGCACCCCTTGACGGGCTTTTACATGTTCAGGGGAACTGAACTGTTGAAGACCATGCAGTACTTAAATGTTATAGAAATAGTGGTTTTTAGTTTCTATTTGAATGAAAAATTTATTTTTATGTTGTTTCAGAACAAGACAAGGGTGGGATTTTATAATGTAGATTCTTCTTCTCCTACCCATTGGGCAGTTCCATCATATTTTCAACACTGAAAATACTTTTTGATCTGAAATGTCTTGGAGTTGGAATGGGAATTCCTGTCTTACGCCTGTGGGTGAGAGAAAGATGTGTGTGCTTGGAGGTGAGGGGGTGACAGGAGAAATGATGGCTTTAAAGAAGGGCTTCTTGGGTCTCATGCTCTCAGACTGTTTAGTAAAGTGTTTTGGATTGCATTTTCTTTTTAGCCTCACTCTTGTGAAGGTAAAGAAATTACTGCATGAGCTCACCCTTGGCCCTCAGCCCTGGGCTATCATGCCAGTAAATCTATGATAATAGAGTCAGCACACCAAATGTCCTTACCTATATTCTAATCTTAAAGTGAACTGGACCTGGAACAATGTTTCCATATTATTTTTATTCTTAGCTTTTCAAACCTGTGGGTTCCCTCTGAGGCAATTCTTTTCTCAGGTAAGGGAAGGCAAGGGAGTATAGAAATTGTGGACAAGAGGAAGAAACAAAATCTCCCCTAACATACTCAGGCAAAATTTCCTTTTTCACATTGGTCAGGAGGCAAGCAGGACATAGAGTCAGACTGTTGCGAAAGGCATTACATAGATTTGCAGGGGCCTTTTCCATGCAATGTTTTAAAAAGTATATCCATAAGGTAATACAGCAAATGTTTGCTATGGCTCAGAGCAAAACACAAATCAGAGACCTTTCATGATGCTCCCTGTACCTCAGGACTCTGCAGATCTTCAGCCTGTTGTCTCACTTGCTCAAGTTGGCAGTCTGTCCTGCAAAACAGTCCTACAACCCTCGCCCTTGTTCTCCCTCAATTGAATGTGCCAGACAGCATGTTTGCTTTGCCCACAGCCTCCCCACGGGACAGCAGTTCCAGTTCTTTGCTTGATTCAAGCATCTTAAATGAAACTTGAATACTCAGCAGAGCCCCACAGAGCTGCACAGGAGGAATCTGGATGGAATCCTGACCCTGGCCCCTCCTTCATCTCCCACTCTAACTCCTCCCTCAGCACCTAATCCTAACACTCTCTTGAGGTTTGCAGCTGCAGGGAGAAAGTCCCAATGAAAATTATGAACTCTCCTTTATCCGCAGTTCTGTCTTGGAATCAAATTGCTAATACCAGTGACACCTCTCCTGAGGGCGTTGGGCTGCTGGAGGAAAAACCATTTCCTGACTTTTAAAAAGCCAGGACAGTGAAATATCACTTCTAATTTGGGAGGTAGTGCCTGAAGGGCATTAAAAGGGAGGGATAATTAAGATGGCTAGAGAGAAATCTTGCAGGCATGGAGAATCAGGTCAGAGTTAGTCTTTTGTGCTATTCCAAATGGCTAAGTCACTCTTGTCAGACTTTCATCAAAGTGCTGATCCTCAGGACTATAATCTTTTGTTTGCTTTGCAGATAATTTGACAAGCATGTGACTTCCTCAGGGCTGTGACTATGTCGACAAATTCAACTCCACCTGGCTATACCATGCACAGGTATGTCACACTGCAAGCATTTAATAAATCTATGTTGACCTGAACTGAAATGTCAACAGTTTAAGCAAAGCTCAGAAGGTACAAGAGTGAATCAGAAGACATGGCAGAGGTGAAAATAAAGCTGGAAGAGAAGTGGGTATTTTATCTTCCTATGGGATACGGAGTGCAAACCCTTGGGTCAGTAAAGATTTCCTAGAACCTTTGCATGGATTCTGCTTTGTGTTGCAGGAAGTAAGGTGGAAATTTCCAGGATTCTGAAAGATTGAAAGCCATCAGACCTGTCCCAACAATCCATCACCACTGACCACCCTGTCTCCTTTCAAACCCACATTTTCTGCCCACCTTCTGTCTAGAGGGACAAACAGTTCTTTTTGCTGCCAGGGGCCATGTATGGTTCCTTTCTTCTTTTGTATAATCAAGGGCCTTGCTTCTGCACTGACAGTTTCTCCATCTCTGTAGGATGGTTCTCAGTGACATACAGCAAGCTTCAGTATATACCATTTTAGCTGTTGACCCATTTCTCTGCCCCTGTTTTTATCAAAGCTCTTTAAAACAGTTTATTATATAACATCTCTCTCTTAGTCTTCTATATTTCCTTTAATCCACTCCAGTCACATTTATTTCTCCATATTCTATTGAAAATGCTCTGGTCAAGGTCACCAATGATTTTCATTTTGCCAAAACCAACAGTTTGATCATATCTCATATTTTGCCCAATTTGTCTCAGTGATGGTTCATTCTTGCTCCTTCCCCCTATGCAGCTGTAGCTTGCTTTTCCTGGAACATGCTTGCTTCAGACCTTCACCAGCTGTTTCCCTCACCTCATTTGAGTCCCTGCTCAGAGAAACCATCCTGATATCCTTACTGAAAATAACATCCCTCACCATCCCCTACACCAGTCACTCTCTTCTGTCCTGCTCTGCCTTCCTTCTTAGCATTTACCATTGATGAAATTATGAATTTATTTGCAAACTACATATGATTTCCTAGTAGGTTATAAATTCTATGAACTTAGGGCTTGCCCTTCCTTATCTCCCACATCCAGGACAGTATTAACAAACAGTTATTGAAGGATAACTGCATGAGCTGCTAAGGAGCTCATAGTCTTAACTGGAGATGATGGTGGTGATGATGATGATAAGCATAATACCCAGTTTCATATATCTACATATAATTATTAAATCTCCTCAGCAACTATATGAACAAGGTGGTATTCTCTATTGTTTAGGTAAAGGAACTGGGAATTTAGGAGAATTACATACTTGGCATATGGTTAGACAGGGGTTGGCAGAAGAATGGCAACTCAAGTGCAAGTCCTTCTGACTCCAGTGCTGTGCTTTTCCACATTGAGGTTTTTGACCTTGCAGTCTGACAGTGTGTGAGAAGGTCACCCCATCTGTTCAGGTTGTCTTAATGTGTATATGCAATTCCACCTACTCATGAACTGGCAACACCCATTTATGCTTGCTTAGTAGAAAAGACTGCTGACTTTACTCATTTTGCTATAAAAGCAGTCTCTATGCCAGAAGCCAAAATACACAGGACTGGTAAATATTTTGTACTAGGTTACAACCAAGGACCCGAATCCAATTAATGTTGGCTCAATGTGATATGGTTGTTCACTAGTGTTAGGAAATATGTAGGTAGGTTCAATCCAATTTGAAGACATTTCTTGGTCATATTTCAGCTGTTTTAGGAAATTAAAACCTTTTGATCTATTTGGGTTCATTTCTGAGTTCAGCACAGTTTGTTCTCTATGGTTTATAGTCAGGTTTGGTGCAAGACCTTGGCTACTGGGTTCCAGAGTCTGAGCTTCTTGTAGGCCCTTAACCTGCCCCAGTGAATGTGGAGAAGACTAAAAGAAGCTCTGTGCCAAGACTGTGGGGGCAGTGGGAGTGTGTGAATCCAGATGAAAATGGTGGATTCCTTTCTGGCCAACCACATACGTAATTTCAATGTTTACAGCAACCACACTAAAAAAATAAAAAGAAACCAGTGAAATTCATTTTAGTAATAGATTTTTTAAACCCAGTGTACCAAAATTTCATTTCAACATGCAATCTATATGAAGAATCATTAAGTCTTGTCTGTATTTTATAACTACAGTATAAATCAAAATAAATCAGCTACATTTCAAGTGGCCAATAGCCATGTGTGGCTGGTGACTATTGAATGGACAGTGTACCTCCAGGGAGTAAGAATGACTTGATTTTGCTCTTTTTTTTTTTTTGCAATATCGATAATGATATTGTAATTATTTTCTCTGAATATACCAGACATGTAGCGTCTTTGAGAAGGAAACCTAAAAGTTTGAATACTCTAATTATGCATTTGATGCTTAAATCTTTTCTAAAGTATTACCCAAGAAACTAAGATACTACTGGATAAAAGGTTGTCCAGTATCTACTTACCCAGTAATAGGTAGCTCCTCTTCTCTAATTTATTTCATCTCTGTCTGCTTTCATTATTATAAAATGATCATTTTAATTGAGCTGAAAATTGTGCTATTTGTGTTTCTCACATGGTGCTACACTTTGAAGTCACAGAGGATAAATCTGATTCCTTTCACAGAACTGTTGTTTTTATATTTGAAGCTAGCTAGCATGTTTTTTTTTTTTTTTGTGCATGTCAATCCTCTCCAGATAAACTGCTTTATTGCTTCCATTACTATTCCTGATAGTGTCAAGTCTTATTGCTTCTGTGAACAGGTGCCAGATTCCCAATGTCCCTCTGAAAATACAATACTCAAAGCTAAACAAAATATCCATGAGTAGTCCCAGAACCTCAAAATAGAATGAGACTGTGAACTCTCAGTCCTACATATTATACTTCTGCTATATCTTTATTACAATTCACAGTTGCCTCATACTAAGCTCCTTGGCCACAAAACACCTAAACATGGTCCCCATGCCACCTCTTCCTTATATTTTTATACAGGTAGTAGTATCTGGACACAAGGCAATATCATAAAATGGGCAATGTCCATGTTTCTTCTAACCATGGGGAGTTGAGGAGAACAAAAGTAAGAAAAGTGACCCAGAAGATGATGTGAGAGATTTTAAAAAGATTTTAGAATTTTTTTCCCTTTTAGAAACTGGAATACCAATATATTTTTGGAGACATTATCCAGTATATTAATAGACTTTTTCAACTAACTGCTCATTATTATTTACTCATCAATAAGTAAAGAGCATACCAATAATACTCATTATTTCCTCATTATTAATTGATGAATAAACTTTTTATGTCTTGAAATGTCATCAATTAAACTTTTGAATGTGTTATGTCTAAAGACAAAATCTTACTACATTAGGGCTCCACTAAGTAGTACACATTGGGTAAAGGTGTTTAATGACTTTTAAACTACCAACTTTTCATTAAACTAGTTGAAGTTTCACCATTGTTATTACCAGAACTTAGAAAATATTTTCAGCTCACAGGATTGACTTTTTCCTAACTTTACCTGGAGAATTTCTGCTCATCCCTATGTTCCATTTTAGATATCAGCTGTTCTTCCAGATTTGGTACCATTCTTGTGTGCTCCTACAGTGTTGCACACTGCCCACATCATAGAACTGCCACACTGTTGTAACTATCTGTGTATCTGCCCATATCTCCCACTAGAGTGTGAACTATGTTAAGACAGAGATTGACACTGTTAGATCTTAATGTGTCTAGTACAATATCAAGTAGATGCTCAATCAGTAATTTTTCATTAAATCAATAATTCTTCATGACCATATGCTAAGGCAATTATTATTATCTTTTTGTACAGAGGAGGCAATTAGAGTTAGGACAATTTAGCTAGCTTGTTAACTCACTGAGTGACTGGCAAAACTGTGGTTCAAGGCCTAGGATTCTCAAGCTGAATTTAATGCTCTCATCATAAAACCAGTTAAGCAGAACTTTCATATACTTCACAATATCTGAAGTTCCTTAACAAACTGTATACCTTTATGTTCTTACTGGAGATAAGACTTAAAATTCAAATACAAGGAAGAGAAGAAACACAATAAGCTGACTTCTGGTAACAATAGAGCATTAAAGATGATGTCAAATGATCTCCCAGATATAGGCTCTCACTAGAAAGGAGAGTGAGCCTTGTGTTCTTTCTATACAAATTCATATCAATCATTTTTTATCAATTTCCAAATTTTCCATGGTACATGTTTGCTGATTATTTGGTTTACTTGGTTTCCAAGTTGTTAGATAAGAAGAAGCCCTCATGCTATGCATTTTTTTCATATAAACCACCATAATCAGAAAGGATTTTTTTACCTTAAATAAGATTATTTTTGTGTTTTTACAAAATCAGACATGTTTATTGTTGTAAATTTTTAAAAAATTAAAATCACATTTAAAAAATCCTTTACCCAAGTATTCCTTTTTTTTAAAAAAAATTGCCAATACTTAAATTTTCTCTAATTTGAGATTATCACTCTATGTCCTTTACATTATATATTGAGAATGTTACTGTGTTATAAAATATTCTCTACAACATGAGTTTTTAATGATTGCATAGTTCCTTCTTCTATATATGTTCCATATATACAAAAATACATAACATATTGTGGATAGTTAGAATTGTTTCCAATTTTAGATTCTATAAATAATATGTTGGTACTTATCCTTGGACATTATTAATCTTTGAACATGTGACATTTGAAGGAGAGAATTTTTTCTTGTCTAATTGGTCATGTGCTATACTGGACCTTTTTAGGATAAAAACTCCCTATAACTGGGCCTTCTCCTTAAAGTGCTTAAAGGAATTGGAACCCTCAACAGCAAGCAGATTGAATCAAGGATTAGAATTCCTGACTCCTCAGTACCTAGATTAGATTTGGCTCCTTGGGATTCTTTTCTTTTCTTTTTTTCATTTTTGCTTTCTGCATTTTCCTGTGGTATCATGAAAGCTGAGCTCCTGGGTGGGGCTCAAGGCCTGTCTGTTTTCAAGCTGAACCCCTTATCTCCTGCCAGTAGCACCACCCCTGTGTCTCAATACCAAGCTCAGAAAGAAGAGTTAGCATTGAGAATAAGGATAAAAAGGAGTCATCTCTGCCCCAGGCAGTGGTGGGAGAGAGAGAGAGAGAGAGAGAGAGAGAGAGAGAGAGAGAGAGAGAGAGAGAGAAAATATCTCTTTTGAGTCTTTAAAATTTTTTTTAACCCAGGAAAGTAAAAGGAAAGAAAAGCAACTGCCTGAATTAATATTGCCCTGGGGCAACCTGAATGGGTATGACTTGAACCAAGTGGCTTGTCACCCTGCTGCCATTATGACCCTTGCAGAGTCCAAGAAAATGCAGGATGAACTCACTGAGTCGAACAACATGCTCAGTGTCTTGAGAACAAATAGACTTTTCTTTGGTGTTACTTACAAACATCTTTTCTTTCCACTTATTCAGTGCTCCAAGAAGCAAGAGCTAATCTCCTGTGAAAGTTCAAGGGAAAGGCATGTGATGCGGCTCCAAGCTGCCGCCATCCCTGCCCCCTGCCCTGTGTCTAGAGGACTAGTCCGTCCTGTTGACTGTGCTAATTTACAGTTCTTTCATTTCAGATGTATTTGTCTGTCTGTCTATCTATCTATCTTCTATACATTTCTCCATCCATTTATCTATAAACCACCAGTTTGTGTCATGCACGAAACCACATACAGAGGACACAATAACATAGTGTCTTTGAAGAACAATATTAGTGGGGACCCCAGAAAGTAAATCAATAAATAGGTGATAAAAACACGAGTGACTTTGATACATATAAATAATCATAGGACTTAGAAAGGCATGGACAGGAAGCTGTTCATGATAGGTGTCCTTATGAAGTTGGTATTAATATCTAATTCTAGCAAGATGAGTGAATTACCTGGTCAAGGACAGGGACAGAGAAGTTACAATGAACTTAGATCAAGAGAGAGAGCCTGGTTGCAGGATACATAGCATTTTCTTGGATAATTTTGTCAGGAAAATCTTTGTTATCACACTGGCAAAGTTTATAATAAAGATACTAGTCCAAAATCCTTATGCCCATACTTTCCTTATTTTTACTATCTTTATACCCAATAATATTCATCTCCATAATTTTATGATTTTTACCAGTCACATATTGCTTGTTCCTTTACAATAGCATCCCTACAGCAACTAATAAATTATGCCAATCTCAAGGAGAAGCATTATTTTTTTTTTTTATAAGAAGGAAATCCATGTGCACAGAAGATAAGTGAGTCAGTCTCCCAAGGTCACACATCCCCAGAGCAAGACTTGCTTAGTGCTCTTCTCCTAACACTTACACCTCACTCCAACGTAGGAACAGCAATGAATATCTACTGGTTTCTTGATAGGAGACATGTTGGTGTGTTGTGGGGAGCCAGACTCACAATTCAGACATATAGGCTTGGGAAAAGACCTGGTGAAAGGCAAGGAGTCAGCAGAGGATGGAAGAAACTGTGTTGTGATTACTGCTCCTTGTGTGATTAAGATAGATCAGAAACTTTAATCTTGTCCAGAGCTTATGAAAATGAAAGAAAACTTCATTTTAAATAGCCAGGTTATACTTTCTCTTGAACATTGCATTATTACTAATTAAATATGTTCTGTCCTTAAGGAAAGCATCAGGAACAGTAATTCCTACAGGAGATCTTTGTGCTTCAAGGAGCTTGTATGCTCCTTGAAGTCTAGGAAAGGTTTTTGGAACGGTACTTTTGGAACCATTTCTTCCAGAGTTAAAATCCATACGTATGCTTGCACACAGGGCTCTCAAACAGCTTCAAAGTCTTTGTGGACTTTGTGCTGTCATTCAATCCCTCTTTCTTTTAGCTTTCTTCTCTAACTCTCATCTGAGTCTCTTTGTTAAACTTACAGGTATGCACTAGTATCTCCCATCCTAAATAGACATTCTCTCGACTTCTCTAACTACTTTCTAATCCATACCTTTCTCATCCAGAGTCGCAGAATATAGCCATTCTTCAACTCACTGTAATTTAGCCTCCAGATCCAATATGAAACTCAAGGACTACAGCATTTCTCATCCATTACATCCAATAAAAGCTCTAGCACAGCCCATTTTATTCCTAGTGCTTTCTTGAATACACAGCTCTGTAAAAGTTTCAAGTGTGCCTCCCTACAATGCTACTTGATAGTCTTGGGACAGTGAGAATCATGGTCTTATGTATTTTGACAACATTATACTTCTGATGTCCATTTCTATTTACCAGGTGACTATAAAGTAGTGAGTCAGGGTCTTAAAGATAGTCCTATTAATTTGTATTTAATTCATCTAACAAATGTTTATTAAGTACCTGTTGGGTACCAAGCAGTGATTGAGAACTGGGGATACAGAGGTGAATAAGATAGAGATGATACCATGATTATGGAATTTTATGAGGCTGCTTTGAGAGAAACGAGGGAAAGCAAGGACTCTGTAATCAGATGGTGCTAGATTCAAATCTTGGTTCCACACATCTGAGTTTAGATAATTCATTTGTTCATCTATTCTTTATTTTAATAATACTGATTGTCAATTATGTGACAGGTGGTGTTTCAGTTGCTGGGAATACGGGCAAAGTTCTGCCCTCAAGGAGCTCACTTTAATGGGAGAAAGAAAGGTCACTAATGCCTACATGCATATATCATAAGATAAATAACTTCAGGTAGTGTAATAGATATGAAGAAAGTAAAATAAGGTGATACAATAGGGTGTGATCTATGCTGACTCTTGTTTTATAATATCTACTTTAGATTGAGTAGTCCTCTCTGAAAAGGTGACATTTGAGCTGAGGTGTGAAAATGGCCAGTGAAAGCAAAGAACTGAATGAAAGAAAGAATAGAGGAAACTACAAATAAGGAGGAAAAATGTGAGATGGGAAAGCACTTGGTCATTGGGTAAAGAGAAATAAATCCCCTGCAGCTAAAGCAGAGTAAATAAGGGGAACATTGCATAGGTGATGTTGGTGAGTTAGGTCCCACCTAACACAGAGCACATTTGGTTTTGTGGACCATATAAAGATGCTCAGAGTTTATTCTAAGCTATTTAAGGTTTTGTTTTCCCAACTAAAAAAAGACGTTGTAAGGTTGTTGTGAGAACTGTGAGTTATAACCTTTCATGCATTCATTAATTTTCTAAACTCTTACTTATATGGCTGTCATATGCCCACACTAGGCACTGAGAATAATCAGAAGAGGAAGTATTGGTTTGAGGTCAGGAATGTCATGGTTACTATGGGAGATAGATCTATAAGATAATAATGTAACACAATATAACAAATGCAAGAGTAGACATGTGTTTCTTGGCTTTTCAATTCTCTTCATTTTAATATCTGCAACTGAATTAGGTCCACTAGCAACTGAATTCCTTCTAGAGCCTTCTAACAAGGCTCCTGCATTTCCAGTCCTGCTGTTCTCCAAAACTTTCATCATACTGCACCACAATGACCTTTCTAAAATTCAAATGTTAATTAATTCATTCAAAAATATTTATTATGTGTCTACAAATGTGCCAGGCTCCCTTCTACATACTTGCAAAATATCAGTAAAGAAATATAATTTGTCTGATTAAAATCCTTTAATAGTTCCATGTTGCCCTCAGGATATGATATAAACTCCTTAGCTTGCTGTATAGTCTTCAGGCTTCTTGAATTTCCCAGGATAATAGTGCAAATAGGGTTCAAATACCATTTTTCAGGTTATAAATAAAGCTATCATACTGTTATTAAATATGTGCTACCTGTATGCCTTGAAAAATGTAACTTCATGAGGGTCTGGAAAACTCAGTTCAAATTTAGAATTCTTGGATTCCTCAGAGTTCCAGGCCAGAAACTTGTACTAGAAGACCCAATGCTCATGTTCTGGTCTCCTTTCTTTTTATTCCACTCTGCGGGGGGGCTTGTACACCAACATGTGGACACCTCAGTTCTCATGTTCAAACTCCATCTACTGTCCCCATACACAGCTGCATCCTGGCCATCTCTAACGTTTTCATAGTTCCTGAGGTCTCAGGTCCAATTTGGCAGGGAATTTTAGGGTCCTACCCATCCAAAGCCTCATCTGGAAGGGGACATCATTTCTGATGGACAAGTCCTCTTGGCTTGACTCACTAGTATGGCCACAGATAAGTGACAGTCCAAAAGGCTGTCTAAATTGTGCAGTCCAGTGTAAGGTCTCCTCTTACCCATATCTCAGAGCAGTTCTTTTCTGTGTGTCCTTTCCATATGACTCTCCTCTGCACTCACACACTAAAGCTCCACAGAATTTTGTAAATCCTGTTGTGGTTCATGCTTTGCCTCTGTTCTCATCTCTGCCTTGAACATCCTTCCACAACCACCCTCTCTCTTTACCTAATTCCTGGTCTTTTTGAGTCTTAGTCTCCTTTTTTGTGGAAAGCCTTCCCTGGGAACCCTGTGGTAATTACAAATATGTCTCCAAATTCTTTGATGCTGTTCCTGTTGAGAGGTGGTATCTAAGACTGCTTCCCTTAAACCTAAGTGGGTTTTCAACCCAATAGGAAACAATGAAAGTAACACTAGGTGAATTGTGAGATTAGATTATACAAGGTCATTTTTTTTTTTTTTAACCTTCTTTACTGGAAGTTTTCTGTCTTGGATTCCTGTATTGTTAGGTAAGAAATCAGGCTACTCTGAAGTTTCCATTATAGAAAGACAACATGTAGGCACTTGGGATAATAGTCCCAGCTAAGCCCAACCTAGAAGCAATCTTCATGAAGGTAGCTGCAAATGAGTGACTCCATCTAGGATCCTGTATAACAGCTCATTCCTCAGGTGAATACCATCATGTGACTTTGCCTCATGCCTGATATATCATCTTAGTTAAAAAGAGGTCTCTAAGAATCTTAAAAATATATCTCATAGGCCATAAGCCTTCCTAGATAAATTATTGTGTTTCTAAGACTTTTATGACATTGTCTCACAGTAGTCCCACAGGAAGCAAAACGTTGAGAAGAACTAATCAATAAGACATGTGTGTCTGTGGCTTTTTGTTTACTGAAATTAATTTTATAAATTGGTAAATAAGAAACTATTATGATTTGAGTGTGTTCCCTAAAATTAACCTGTGGACAATATGACAATAGTGAGAGGCAGGTCCTTTGAGAGTTGATTCAGTCATGAGAGTACAGCCCTCCTGGATTAGGGTCCTTACAAACTGGCTTGAGAAGGTGAGTTTGCTTCCTTCTGCTCTTCTACCACATGAGGGCATAGTGTTTGGACAATTTTGCCCTTCTGCCTTCTACCATGTGAAGATGCAATAACAAGGCACCACTGTGAAACAGAGAGAGAGAAGCTCTTACCTGATAGAATCTGCAGGCATCTATCCAATATTGAAAACTTTGAGATATAAATTTCTGTTGTTTATAAATTAACTTGATCTGAGATGTTTTGTTATAATAGCACCCACAAAAATTTTAAAGGAGTTTTATTAGTGTGAACTGAAATAATACAACACAATAGTATAAAAAGAAAAGATTAGAGTCTCTGAACTTCTATGAGCAAGAGAGCACTGAGAAAATCATTCAGCTGCAAATATAGGCTAAAATGACTCAGAGGGCAGAGCTAAGAGCCCAGAAAATGAACCAGTGAGTCATGGAGAATAATTAAGTCCCAGCTAAGGAAAGACATGTTCCTGATTGAATTTCAGAATTGCTATGAGCCAGTGAATGGCTATGTGCCTTCTGTCATAACCATGCCCTTTTAAACAGGACAGTACAGTGTAATTTTCTTCCTACCACTGTTGTGTAGATTAAGATAGAAAAACTGCCTTTTTAATTTATAGGTGTTCAGATTGCAAAGAACTATATCCAAGGAACTGGATCTGAAGAAACTTACTTATTTGTTTCTAGACCGTATTTGGATGATGAGATCCTAGACTTCAGGCCTGAGCTTGATGCTATTATAATAGGATGAGACTTTTAAGAAGGTAGAAACTGGAATTTTCATATGTGATAAATTTAAATAATTTATGGAAATAAAGATGACTCAGCAGTTTTAAAACACAGCTACAAACTCTTTAGCTCCCTCTATTGAGAAAAGAAGTATAAGTCCCCTCTTCTGGAATGTGGAGAAACTTGTTACTGCTTTGACTGATAGAGTCTAGTTATAACCAGTGAGGAATGAGGCAGGTTAGTGAAACCATCAACCTCCTGGCTGAATATTACTAGTGACCTCTTTTGACACCATGTGAAAGGAAAGAATTGTCTAGCTAAGCCCTGCCCAAATTCCTGACCTACAAACTAATGAAATGTAAATAAATGGCTGTTGTGTTAAGCCACTAAATTTTGGGTAGTTTATTACCCAGAAATATGTAGCTGAACACCACTGCAAGTTTGCTTTAAGTGCCCTGTCCCCGTGCTTCTGTGAAACCTTGTTCTTTTACTATACTGTGATGTAATTATCTGTTCACTGGTCTTTATCACCTACGTGGTGAAAATTTCCTAAGGATGAGGTGGTGTCCCTACCTCAAAAACTATGGTTTGCACAGTAGGCACCCCACATAGTGTCTTCTTCTTTTACCTTTTCCTACCTAAGGACTTTCTTTAACTAGCTACATCGTCAAGGCTATAGCAGACAGAAAGTCTTAATTGTGCTGTTTTGTTTCTCTAGTCTCACTAGGCTGAGTTTGGGTCCTCCAGCATCTGCAGAATCCTGTTAGCCTGGTCTGTCTGTGGATATTTATATGAGGGGCACCCTCTAAAATAAGAAACAGGCCTAGGGTAGTTAGTTCCTCTAGAAATACACATGGATTTGAAACTAAAGTGGATAATTACTGTGCAGAAACATGTTTTGAGTTTTGCCTCTCCCAGAACCTTTGAAAAATAGAACATAATGTGTAGCCAAACCCCAAACACCCCTGGGTTTGCACATCTCTAATAATCCCATCCAGATACATTTACTTTCACATAATGGATTTCTGGTTCCAAGATCTTCGGTTTGAAAAACAACTCTTAGAATTGCTCATCTGTGAGCTATAGTCTGCCTGATACTCCCACAGCTACACAGGCACCCCAGAAATTTCAGGCCTGAACCTTAATCTTCCTGTTTCAAAAATATGTACTTAAATGTATGAGAGCATGCATACTGAGAAGTCCTGGGGACAACCAGGCTTGAATCCCTGTTCTTACTAGTCATGTGACTGTCAACAAGTTACTTAATCTTTCTGAGTTTGTTTCCATTTAAGTAAATTGAGAGAATCATAGTGTCCCTTGTAGGCTTATTACAAGAATGAGGTGAATTAACACATATAGAAAACTCAGCTGTATTCTGCACATAACAACTGTCACTAAACTAATGAATGCTGGTCAGAAAGAAATATCTCAACTTTTCTTTAGTTCATGACTTGTCCCCATTTTTCTGTGATCTCTGCTTTTACCCTGTCCAATACAGGCTGCTGTAGTTACAATGACCAGTGCACATAAGGATGCATGGTTTCACAAATACAAGTGTTCTTAAGGGGGCAACATGACTCAATATTTTAAATTGGGACTGCTCTCGAAAAATGTAGGACATATGGTGACCATACCCAGAATTCTCAGAGCCAGATGCTGACTGGCTCCAAGAGAAGAAAACCAAAACAATCCAAAATCTCTTCCATAGGCCAAAACAAATCTTGTGTCTCTCCCAATGTTATTCCTGTAGATATCTTTGTTTGTGTTGGGCCTATTCGCCAGTTCCATTTCTGCTACCATCTCTGGGGATGAGGGGAAAGAAAACACCTCATGTTCACTCATGTTAGCAAGGAACATTTTTCTAGGTGGATTTTAGGTATAAAGGAAATTGGAAAATCTTTTTTCGTTTTGTGATTTCTTTTCCTTCTTTTCTCCATTTATACCATCTTCAGCTATAGTTTTTTCTTCTGATCCTCTGCTAATTAATAGTAACAATAATAGAAGTGCTGTCATTATTGTTAAACACATTTTAGAGCATTTGTCTTACATTCCTTCCTAAATAGACCTTGTTCTTACAGTGGATTTGCCAGGTAAATGTCACCATCCCCAATTTACAGGTTCAGAGCCTAACATTTAGAAAGGCTCGTAGAATTCAAGAATGATAGAATAGGGATTTGAACACAGAAACTTCTGACTTACTCATTATCTCCAATCTATATTGTTATCTCCCATAGAGTGCCTTATAGAAGTCAGATTTGGTTTTAATTAACACATAATAAGCATCTCCCAGGTGCTGTGTTAAAATATTTATAAATTTATCTTGATCATCACAGCAGCCACATGACATGAGTAATACTACCACCAGTTTTGAAAGTGAAATATAATACCAAAGGAAATTTTCCTAGAATCATTTAATTTGTAACTAGTAGAGCCAAGAATTATTAGTAGTAGTAGTAGTATGATTGTGGTAGAAGATTGAAGATTCAAAACCTTTTCTACATTCCTTTCTGATAGCAAAAGTTCAAAATGGAGTATATTTAGTAACTTGAATATCAGGACAATATTGAGAGAAGAAAGCAGGCACTGAAAGTGGTATCATGTACCTCCCCAGAATTCTACCCTTTAGTGTGAATGAGGTTATCGTTAGGAAGTATAGGGAATAGAACTGGTGAGTGAAAAAGAGAGTAGAAAGGGGCAGAAAATTGGAGAAAGGAGTGCCCAAAGTCAGCTCAGTCTCACATATATCTTAGTGTATGTAGGGTCTGCCTTTGACATTTTAAATGACCTTCATTCCAATCAAGAGACTATAAAGGGCTTCATGTGGCTGCTTTGATTTCTGGAGAAACTAGAAATACAGAGTAGAATCAAACAACCAGAAAAAAATTGAAATCAAAGGGTAAATGTCAGAAGGTAAAAATCACTTTTGGTCTAGGAAACAAAGTACCTATTTTTAAGTGATTCTGTAATAAATGAGAAAAAGAATAAAATATGAGAAGTTAAAATCTTATTTGTCAGTTGGGATATAGAGTGAGTCCACTCTTCCAACTTACCTCTTCCAACAATTAATTGACTGCTCAAACACACTCCACTAGGTATAGGGAAACTATGAGGAAACAGTAACACTCTCTTATTCAGTTTGATCTTATTTTCTAAATAAATTCCCACCAGCCTCCATTTACACAAATGCTACATGTAAATTAGGATAAATGTTTCAGGAAAAATTAAGAGATCAAAATAAAAATCTTCCACAATCCCACTTTTCTGGTATTGTCAGCCTTCTGAAATATTTCTAATTTGTTTTTGGATCTTTTATTCTATAATCGATATTATAAAAATGTGCCTTTTTTAAGTCAATGTAACACAAGCATTTTCTGATGTTATTAGTGTTTGAGGACGTGGATTTTAATTATTGTCTAAACTATTATCTATCTTGTAATATATATAAATAATTCTCTGGGATATTTAGATCAATTTCAAATTTTTACCACTATAAATGTGGTATTATATTTTATATACTCATTCCATGCCTGTTTTTCTGAATCCGGGATGCTTTACCACTGAGCTATATCCCCAGTCTTTCTTTCTTTCTTTTTTTTTTTTTCTTGAAACAGGTTCTCATTAAGTTGCTGAGGTTCTTTGAGTTTACGATCCTCCTGTAGGCAAGCACCACCAAGGTCTTCATTTTGGGAAGGGGTAGCTTAAACCTGGAGAGGGTAAAATGGTTGTAAATAGGCATCTTAACTAACTGTGCACCCCTCATTCTACCCCTGCCCAGAAATTTGGAAGCAGTTTCCTGGGATGCCTCTTTTCTATGCCCTCTGACTCTGAATCACTAAGGTATTGCTAAGAAGGTATTACTAAGCCTTTTTGTTCTCTCTGACTGACATTCTTGTAGAGCATTCTATCTAATTCAGCTGTCTACCTCCCCAGCGTTAAGTGAGTGAGGCTACATGGACTTTTTCTTAGGTTGGGTGATGTGTGACGATTGACAAACAAGGAAAAGTGAATGAATTGAGGCACCTGGCAAAACTTAAAATCTCCTCAAAGCATGTAGCCTACTTGGAGCAGGGTAGGCTGGGCCTTTTCACAGTTGAGAAGGACACAATCATCTAGGTATGGTATTGGCAAATCAGCCTGTCTTGATGGGTCCGAGTGCTGCATCTTAGAATAATGAAGTGATAGATGAACGGCATTTGCCTACTGGAAGATTTTTAATGCTGCATTCATTGGCCCTTTTGACTGCAATGTCAGCACTTAAACATGAAATAATTTTTAAAGGGGAATTCATTTTGTTTATCATATCAAAGCAATAGTTTAAGAACCAAGTTATGGGTAGGACAGAGATGCGACTAGGGCAAGGATGTTCTTATTGGGAACCATGAGAACCAGAGACATACATAATGTCAAATCTCTGTCTCTTGACTGGTCTTCTCTTCTCATTGAAGATTAGATTAGTTCCACATTGCTGAAAACATGGGGTATGGTACGTGTGATCATTCTAAGTTTTATATCTTAAAGTTTCTACTTATGGGGAAAATCTACATATGGCAGATAGTTTTTTTTTACCTTTGTAAGTCTAAAACTGCAGGGAGAATATTCATTGTTTAGCTAGGGTCAGGTGCTCAGACAAGGACCAATAAATTGTGAACAAGGAAATGTAATAAAAAAAATAAGAAATGAAGAAAGTCTCCCCCTGGAAATGTTTACTCCACCAGTCTGCTCAGAAACCTTATTCTATTTCAGATGTTTCCTGAAGAAGGGAGGGACAAGGAGGTTGAAATAGCCGGGAAGAGAAGAAAGGCAGTATGTGAGTCACTTACTTTCTCTGGTGGTCATGGATCAACCCTGTTTGGAACTAAAGTTCACACAGAGAAGCCAGAGGTCATCTTTTCTGGCACAGGGAGGCAAGAGCTGGGTGTATTTTGCAGGGTGTCAGCTTTCCCTGGCTGATTTCCACTGCAGAACAGTGCGACTGTTGACTCCTTCCCATACCCTGGCATTCAGCAGACTGCTACCTTCTACTGCAGCAAATTGGAAATTGCACACTAATGGGAAACATGTATGTAAGCATCCGAACCAGGCTTTTCATTAAACGATCACAGCACTGGTTGGCATTCATTTGAATAATTTGCTGGGGTTGTCTGTGGACTGTGTGTGTGGACTTGGGGTTTTCATGCATGTCACGTTGTTACAAAATTCTCGACTTGCCTGGAAATTCTGTTTACCACAGAATCCATGCAGGTTCTGCTGAGCTTTGGGTTAGAGTGTGGAATTCTTAGTCCTTCAGGGTCAACTCATTTAAGCATGTGATTGAAAAAGAAGAAACATCTTAAAAAGGATTTCTTTTTTTCTCAACACATGGGAAGATTCAGACAGCTTTTCATTGGATAGCAATTACCTGGGAAAATACTGCATGCACTAATCAATCAGTAATTACACAGAAATGCCACAGTGTAAAAGGTAATGGCCATTGTAACAGGCAAGTATGGAGACAAATCTTTATGGGTTGGCATCATTTCTCACTAATCTTTGACGTCTGAAGTGGTGGTTGATATGCACAATTCTTCTTAAAGAAACATCTTGCCTAAGTCCATGCCAAGGAGAACAGATGTGACCTGGTGCAAGGTCCACCAATTCATGTCAGCTTTGAATTCTAGACTGATAATCGTTTGTTTTCACTCTTACCCTTGATGGAAGTATTATATATATATATATATATATATATCATATGTACACATATCATATATAAAATAAATATATATAAATATAATAAATAAAAGATACTATATAAAATATATTAAATGCATATAATATATAAATATATAATTACATATATTATATGTAATATATAATTTCCACCAAGGATTATATGTATTTTTTTACATATACATACACATACACATTCAGCAGGCAGAACATGTGAGGTAAGTTACATAAAAACATGATGTACATAGGATGAATGAAAACCCCATCTAAAGCAGATATCTCCAATAGGTCATTGCTATGGGATTATTGATGTCCACGTCCCTCTCTTTTTTAAGAGAATCTATAAATCCAGCCTTTTAAACGTGATTGAGTATGCACCCCCATCTTCATTCATGAACTCTTCTGGGGTCCCTTCATTTCTAGGGCCCAAACCTGCAGATGTCTCTATCTTTATTTGGAATTATGACCTTTGGATACCATTTAGCACTGTATGTTTCTATTCTTGGTGAAGAGAGGAGTTATCTTGTTTTTTTTTTAGCAACACTACATCTTTTAAATTTTCATCCATCCTTTACCTTTTTTTGCCGTGTTTGCGCATGGAATTCATAGCATCATTTTCACAAGAAACCCTGGATAGAGTTCTTTAAATGACATCATGCACCCTCAGTTAGGATGCCTTGTCTTGCTATAACTCAGTCCATTCTCCTCCATCTCATCTGCATGGACCGAATTTGTTAAAATCCCTGCTGAAATTCACATAGCATATGTCTACAGTAGTACTTTCCTGTCAGTCTAGCAGCAGCAGGAAAGGAGGAAATTAGATTAGTTCGGCATATTTTTTCTTAGTAGACTTATGCTGTTTTCAAGCAATCAGCATTTTCTTTGCTCATGTTACCAAGACATCTATTTAATAATTTATTTTAGAATTTTTTCAGGAATTAGTAGCAATCTCCCTGGATCTCTTCTGAGATTTTTCTCCTCCTTTTTAAAGTTAGGACAGTACAGGCTTATAAATTTTTGAAATTGTTTATTCTCACAATTATTTAATCTATAGCCTCGTATTAATGACACAAAACTGGAATGAAAGCTAAAATATTTAGGAACAGCATCCAGATAAAAAAGATTTTGGCAAGTTAAAATGACAAACTGAACTTCATTAAATTTCATAAAATATATAATATTCTCTAAATATACACACTATATATTTATGAAGCATACAATATACTATATTTAAGTTAAAAAGAAATGAACAAAGATTATAAAAATACAAAATTTTGATTGACTTTCAGCTCAGGAGTCAGAAGTGTAACTTGACTGACAAACAGAAACAACCAACCATCTTTAAAACATCAAGCGAAACAGAATCCCACAACTTGAGTTGAGGTATAATGTCACCTTTTGGTGACATATTTTCAAAAGTACATTAGTCGGTAGAATCAGAATCACCACTGACTGGAATGACAGAATTTACAATTATGGTGGGGATTGTTTTAGTCAGGTTTTCCATTGCTGTGACTAAAGGACCTGACCAGTACAATTGTAGAGAAGAAAAGGTTTATTTAAGGGCTCACAGTTTCAGAGGTCTCAATCCATATACAGCCAACTACATCATGGCAGAAGAGCATGGCACAGGGAAACACTCACATGGTGATCAGAAAGCAGAAAGAGAGGTCTCCACTTACCAGATACAAATATATACCCCAAAACCACACCCCAATTCCCACCTCCTCCAGCCATACCCTACCACTTCAGTTACTACTCAGTTAATCCTTATCAGGGGATTAAATCACTGATTGGGTTAAGACTCTTATAACTCAATCATTTCTCCTCTGACCATTCTTACATTGTCTCACATGTGAGCTTTCGGGGGACACCTCACATCTGAACTATAACAGGGATCTAGGATCCTACACTCGTGCTTCCCTACAACCTATGCATTAAAAATGGATTGTGCATACAGGATAAGGAGAGTTGAGGGGATACATACCAGGTTCCACCACAGTTTTATTTCAAAACTACACTACCTTTTTCCCCAATTCTCATTCTGCAGTGTTCTGTCAGTAAAGGAGTCACAAACATACATGATGCCCTAAACATGTTAATTCCCTGGAGCCCCCAACACTCAGTCAGTCATCACTGCCTCTATTGGTCTGGGAAGTTGCATCTCCCAGGTGTTTCTGTTGCCCCTGTGTAGGCTCTTATCTTAATGGGCTATCACAGAGCTGTGGCATCCCATTTCCTTGTTTCCCTTCTATCTGTTCCTGCCCTTATTGGTCTGTAAACATCTGGAGCCAAATAGTCTGGTTTTTTTTTTTTTTTCTTACTTTGTGCCCAAATCCTGTCAAATTGTTTGTCATATAGTATTCACTTAATAAGTATTTGTAGAGATCTATGCATAGTTTAACCAGGAGAAAAATATGAATGGTATCTTCAGATATCTCTAAACAAACATCAAAGACATGTTAGATCATATAACAAGGACAGGAAGCAGTACATTGTGGTGATGGAAAGGAGAATGTAGAGTGAACTGCTTTCATTCAACTCCTACCACCTTTGCTTAGCAGCTGTGTTTTCTTGAGCAAATAATTGTTCCTTTCCATACCACATAGTTTAGATGGTGTCTATCGCCATTGAATTGTTGCGAGCACCAAATAAGTCAAAACATAGCATCTTTCAAACATGCCTGATACAAATAAAGCTGTAATATATGTTAACCCTAATGCTAACCATGATTCCAACAGACTCTCTCCCTTTGTGTCTCATTCCATGATAGTCATGTTCTGCCCACATCTCTCCAAAAGTCAACTGAAACAACATTCACATTGCAGGTCATTCATTTGGAGATGTAATTTCAAAGACCAAGGGTAAAGACCTAGCAAGAGTCAGGAAAGAGAAAAGGTCTTCATTTTAGAACTCTTGGGAGAACCTCTGTAGAATGTGCCTTGAAATTGTCCACCAATGGAATAAATAGAGGAGATCTATCTACTGACTTCTTTCTTTCTTTCTTTCTTTCTTTCTTTCTTTCTTTCTTTCTTTCTTTCTTTCTTTCTTTCTTTCTTCTTTCTTTCTTTCTTTCTTTTCTTCCTTCCTTTATTTATTTATTTATTTATTTATTGGCAGTGTTAGGGATCTAACCAGGCACTTGTGCATGCTAGGCAAGCTCTCTACCACTGAGATACACTCCCAGCCCATATGCAATTTCTTTTGAGTAATTACCCTTCCTTTTTATTACTAATTCAGTTTAACCCCTTAGTTTAAGGAGTACTGATTTATTTTCCCTTACCCACTCAGTCCCCATGAGCGGGTATGTTTGACCTAGAACTGGTAGAACAGCCTCCTCTATACTCATTGCTACCTTGATTGAAGCGAAGATGTATGTGAAATGCACATTAGGTCCATTAGACTTCCCAAAGCTCTTGAACTGCTGGATTTGGCTATGCCTAAACAATTCAGGGTAAATAGCTTTCAGTCAATCCATTCTCAGGAACCAAGGGAGTTTATCAAGGAGATGGGACTTGTAACTGAAAGATTCAAGACTAATAATCAGCTTCTCATGAAGGAAATATTGCTAATACTCGGAACCGATCAAGAATAGAGTGAACTGTCCTGAGATCCCTTTTCCTGGAGATTATCCAGTAACTGGATCATTACATCCACATCAGATGTATTCATTTGCTACCAAAAGAAGACAACTCAGAGTCTCCTTCAGGACTGTACTCATCTCTAAGTCCATAAACTCTAAGTGAGGTGTAGTCCCTTCCATCCAAGCCCAACATGACCCCAACTAACACAGAGAGATACTCTCAAGACTTCCTGAAATGAGAAAGAGTAGATGGGAAACAATCAGTATGTGCTATAACATCAAGCAGAAATTTTTATAGTGAGCAATGTATTCTTTAAGGTCTCATTCAAACATTATATACACTCATCCTGTGAAGTAAAATTGAACAAAATCAAGTTGAAATTGCTTTTTATACTCTATCTTTTTCAAAATTACATCTTCTTGACTATTCTATCTCTAGGGTTAGAAAAGAGTTGCTCTAACCCTGTTTTCCACTAGACATGAATCTATATTCACTTCATAAATGGGAAGTGAATGTAGGAATTTCTCAAACTTGATATAAATTGATGTAGCTTAAATTTATCTAGTTTTGGTGAGGATTACTGCCATAGAATACAGATTTTTGTTGTGAGGCATCTGTACAAAGACATTTAAATTCCTGGAGCAATTTAGATTGCAAGAGGTTGAACATTTCCTTCTGTTACTCTTTTAAAAAATAATAGTCATAGTGCCTGTGGCTTGTGAAGTTTTATGGGAAGCCATGAAGAGAAGCTGTAGTATGAAAGGATGCTTATTAAAATCCTACATACATTATGTATGAATCTGCACTTTTTTTGACCTCCTCTCTTGGAACTGTCCCAATCCAGATTACACTAGGCTGAGCTGTGAAACTCAGAAAACTGCAAACCTCTTTAATTGGGGCATTAGGAAGTTTTGAAACACCAGTTCAGAAAAGCCTCTCAAGGCTTTAAGTTTCTCAAAATATATAAGCCAAGTTCTTGTGTGAATGCCATGCTCTACCCTGAGAAAGAGAGCTGCAGTCAACATTGAGTATATCAGGTTGGCAGCCTGTCAAAAACAGGGATCGAAAAACTCATTTTATCGTCTTTATGGAACCAGGGAGATTAAGAAAATGATAAATGCATGAAATAGAGGTCTTCTTTGGGCTTACAAACTATAGATTCTCCACTTATCAACTTTAGTAGATATAAATGAATAGGTATGTAGTGAAAGGGGTAGATTGAAGAAATATGGAAAGACCAGATGCTTTTTTTCCAGGCACATTTAAAATTCTCAGAAACAGCTGGTTTGGAATTCTGGGAGAACCCTTCATCTTTTGATCTGGTGCAGGCATCTTTGCAGCTTGAAAAAGTACGGAAACAAAAGGGATTGCATGTCTTCTTTAATAGCTGAAAGCTCCCATTTGGTGAGAAGGGAATGGTTTAAATCAGGCATACAAAAATAAATTACTGAACCACCCACCTCTTCTCCTACTCAACTGCCTGAGCCAGAAGTTCAAACTGGCATGCACCCCCACCCTTAGAGAACAACTCAGGGAAGATACCACTATGGGGGGTTGTTGTTGTTGGTGGTGGTAGAGGAAGAGCGTAGGGTGCTGAGATGCATTGCACATAAACATGTCCCCACCCAGGGGCAATGAGAAGCTTTTCTTGGAGACCTAAATACATTTGAGTCAAAAGCAAACATCACTGAAAAGACAATTTAGAAAGATACATTTTGACTTTTCCGCAGATCCCAAAGAACATGTGACTCAATTCCTAACATCATTATCTGCTCTGTAATCATTATCTTTCTGAACTTTTTTATACAGTTTATATACTGTTCTGGGCATTAGCTTAGCAAAA
Source organism: Sciurus carolinensis (assembly GCF_902686445.1). Lineage (NCBI taxonomy): Eukaryota > Metazoa > Chordata > Mammalia > Rodentia > Sciuridae > Sciurus > Sciurus carolinensis. The sequence goes on along the minus strand of NC_062223.1, from coordinate 96,697,866 downwards.
GAACTCTTGGAGAAATTCATCCCATATTTTTTTTTCAGTAAGAATGGCTGAAAATGTCAGGAACTGTGCAGGGTGGTTGTGAAAATTCAGTTCTTCCCTGAAGGACTTAAAACTTTAGTAGGAAAAACATAAACACAACAAATTAATTAAAGTGTTCTGGTTAAACATTATTGACTGATGCCACTGGTTTATCTCTTCTTCTTCCTCAAATCCTGTTAAGTGATAGTAAAAGAATAGAAAGAGGTATTAATCATCAGGAACACACACTCCAAAAATCAAACAAAAACAAACAAACCAAAAAAAGGAGAATAGACACCAGCAAGTGAGCAGATTCTTAGAATAAAGAAAGCAGAAGAGAAGTAGCAGTTTTAGAGAAGTGGAAGAGGTTACAACTCAAGGGTCTACTGAGGCTGAAAGAAAAGGAGAGACTTGCCCAGATATTGTTATGAATATCTATTGACATGGGTAGGTGGGGACATAAGACATGACTACTCACATTACCTTGAATTCATAACCATCAACCACTACTTTGAAATTTCAATATTTTTATCCTTGGGTGACTAATTGCATACCAAATGAATTCCATCCATTCTAGGAATAATGGAACAGAGTATGAAGGAAGCTGATGAGAAAATTCTTTTGTTGGTTTGCATGGCAGAAAGTGCCTTGCTCCATCTGCATCTAAACTGAAAGTAAGTTGATGCCTTTCATCGTCCAAATGTCCCATGATTGCAGCAAGCCTCAAAGATAGAGGTAGAGGGGAGTGGGTGGGGAGCTGGTCATTTCTGTGGAGAAACAGAAAAACAAGTTCTCTTGTTAGGATGAAATAATTAGCTAAGTACAAATGGGAAGCAAACCAAATGGTGAGTGAGTTCCTGTTGTTTACCTCCTTTCCAATTCTGGACTGTAGTTTCCAAAAGCAACAGGAAGGCAGTTTTGCCCCAAGAATTTTCAAACCACAAAACCACTCCAAATTCCCTTTGATATGCCCCAGCTACCCAGCATTTTCCAAGAACTCAGCTCAGCTCTCTTTGCTTCTTGAAGTCATGAAGCACAGGAGCTCTAAATGGAAAGGTAAGTTCTCACCTGTGCACCTAGGGAAAACTACCACAGTAAACTGAAAGACCCACAGTTTTGCTTTGAGTTTCCCTTGTAACTCCAAACATAAATGTGAGAATGTTGAGTTGAGCAACTAGAACTGGTCAGTGGGTGGAGTTTCCATTCCTTTTTTTTTTTTTTTTTTTTTTTTTGATAATTCAATGAGAAACAGATTAAATATTCATGGCTTTGCTTCCAGTCTCTTTTTGAAGATGCCAAAAGCTATCATGCTGTACACAGAGACTATGGTAAGTTTTCTAAGATCTGAGTACCAGGTCTGCATTCATATTAAAATATGCATTTTTATTAATTGAAATATTTTGCTGATTCTATATTCATCACCAGCAATTTGGGAAACTCAGAAATACACCAAGAAGGTGGAATTGATGGTTGCTTGATGATTAATTTTTAAATTTTTTTTAATCTTTATTTCTTACAGACTGCATTTTGATTCATTGTACACAAATGGGGTACATCATTTCGTCTCTGTGGTTGTGTATGCTGTAGATTCATACCATTTGTGTAATCATACATGTACATAGGTAATGATGTCTGTCTCATTCCACCATTCTTCATACTTGATGATTAATTAATAGGATGTATGGGATGATATTAAATGACTTGCAAGGCTTCTAAATAGAACAATCTGGTAAAGAGTGGAAACACTGAGTTAGAGAATACTATTATATTTAAATAATAAATTATTTATGATACTTGAACTTGTGATGTAGAACCAGCAACTTAATGGTTAGACTCAGGAAGGAGTAGGAGAGACTGATTGGAGCTCAGGAGAGAGGTGTGAACTGGAGAGAGGTATTTGGAAGCCCCCTACAAACACGTGGTACTGAAAACCATGGGAGCAGATGAGGCAGCCCAAGGGAAATGTGGAGAGCAAGAAGTGAGGTAGACTGAGATAGAAAAGATTCACAAAGAAAACTGTATGGAACATCCAGAGAAGCAGGGTGAAAACTCAGTGGGAAATGAAAGATGGAAGCCAATCAGTATAAACAAAATTCCCAAGAAATTTAGTTAGATAGTGGGGGTGTATATGTGAAATTCATTCAAGAGATAGGATGAGAAATCCCCTAACCAGTCCCCTTTCATAATACAGATTATCTGAAACACTATAGAGAATTCTATGGTGCCAGGCTTGTGTCTCATATCTACTTGGGAGACACAATTTTGATTAAATCCCACACTATCTCCCACACCCCAGCACTCATGAAGCTCAACATTGCTAGGAAAAACAAACAGAAATTCATAGCAATGGGTTTCACTTTGGTCTCATGACTGTTGACCTTAAATGGGTTCTTAGTGTTTCTCAGTCACCCTGCTGCAGGCCTGGCTCAATTCACTCTCGTTTTCTCTTGCATGACTTATTCCACAGCTTCTTGTCCCCAGACAATCCTCCAGCTCCTTCTCCTGTGTCTTCACTTTCAGCCAGTGACCTGGCATCATGTTTCACTGAGGACAGAGAGTAATGAGAACAGAGTTTGGAAGGTCCCACACTCCCTCTCCCTTCTGGTGTGTATACGCTGCCTTCTCTCTGGCTGTTCAAGATGAATAGTCCAGGTGCTTGTTCAATACCTCCACTCAAGCCCAAAACCCCATCTAACTCAGCTTAACCTCCGGGTTTCCTGGTCTGTCTCCCATAGTTAGGCATCTGAAAAAGCAAAACACGTCCTCATAGTGCCTGCTGGACCAGTGTTTATTCTGAGAGCTTGATGCCCATGCTGTGCCATTGTCTGCTGCTCCCAATATTACCCCTGAATCTGGCCCAGGCCTGCTTCTCTAGATCCATTGTGTTTCACTCTCTTCTGCATGTTTTATGCTCCAGCAATGTAAGACTAATTATAATCTGTCCACAAGCTATCTGATTACCTTCCTGTGTGCCTTTGTTTCTGCAGCATCCCTTATTCCTTTTTAAATATATACATAATATTTATAAATAGTGATGAGGTATAGTGTGATGTTTTGACTTATGTATACACTGAGGACTGATCAAATCAGGTAGTTAGCATATCCATCACCATAAACTTTCATAATTTTTTTTGCGGAGTACATTCAAAATCCTCCTTTCCAGCTATTTTTAGATAGACAATGCTTTATTATTAAGTATATTCACCCTGGTGTGCCACAGAAAAACAGAATTTATTTCTTTTATCTAACATTCTATCTGTAGACCAACCTCTTCAATTCCCCTTTCATTTTACTTTCTCCAACCTTTGGTAACTAGTATTCTCTCAACTCCTACTGAGCTCCACTTTTTCAGATTCCACTTATGAGTGAAATAATGTGCTATTTGTTTTTCCATGCCTGGCTTATTTCACTTAATACAATGACCTCCAGTTCCACTCATGTTGTCACAGATGACAAGATTGCATCTGTATTTATGTCTGAATAGTACTCCATATATATATATATATATATATATATATATATATAACATTTTCTTCACCTATAAAATTGAACTGGGTGGGTTTTTGGGATGAGAAAGAGGCCTTTACTAGAGGAGAGATCTGGATCTATGAACATAATCAGCCATGCTTGTCTCTTTAGTTAGATGAACAAAACTTCCAGGGTATTCTTCTCCAGATCAACTAGAACAAAAACAATTTAAATAACACCAGATTCAGAGACATACACAGTGTGCCCACCACTGATTTATGGCTAGACTGCTCCACCAAAATGAGATATTCTGAACCAAATATCAAATGATTGACATGGGATTTGATTTTCAAAGAAGCTTGCCTGAGAACCCGCACATTTGTTCCCATGAAAATCATGTACATTTAGAGAGCTCAACCCTAGGTGTGTCACTCATCTTCTTTTCTCTGGAAGACATGGGGTACCTATACCTTGCCTTTAGGGTTGTATAGCTTTGCTGTCCTCTAATAACTCTTGACTTTGCCTTGCTTCTGATGTGTCCTGAAATTCTTACAGTGCCATAGGTCAAGAACACACTTGGGCATAGTTGAGTTCTCACTGTCCCCTTGGAGGGACCTAAGATCCCTGTTTGGTGACAGAATGGTATATTTTATGCTCTATTGTCTGAGCTCAAACTCCCAAACTTCCCCCCTGTGTTTGTCTAATTCCTCACCAACTTCAGTTCTGAGAGCTAAACTATTCATGCATTCATTTGCTTATGTGGTAAATGCTTGCCAAGCTCATATTAGGCATTAGACATTGGCTTAGTATTCGTGAAACAGTAGTGATCAGGAAAAACACAGTTGCAACTTCTGTAAGAAAATTTTGAGACTCCCCAGCATGGACAAGAAGTTTCTTCCAAGATTCCTTAATATCTTCTGCATATATTTATCCTTCATCTCTTCCATGAAATAAACTTTTATGCTAATGTTTGATCCTATCCAGTAGATTGTAAGCTATTTGGGACTGAGAAAAGTACATTATTCATCATATTTTTAAAACACATATGCAAAGCACAATTTTAACAAGAGTGAAAACATTTTTACAGCAATAACAGTGAATGGGAATTTGGAAATATGTATCTTACAAAAACAGAGCCTTTACGTTTTCTATTATAATTGTCATAATTCCTGGATTTTCTATGATAATTCTGATTTAAACTAGTTTCCTTTCTTCCATTATCAGAATATGGAACTTATCAAGTGTACTGAGATTCATTTCTGAAACTATGATATTGTCTTATATATCCAAATTTCTTCTGAGGGACTTCTCTAAGTGCTAACAGTCCTTAAATCCATTCCTTCTTCTAAGGTATATTTATTACTAATCAGTTTTGCAAATTCTCTAAACTCGAATTTCTTAACCTATAAAAATGGGAATGATAACACCTCCAAGTTCTATAAGTGAGTATTAAATTAGATAATGTATGTAAAGCACCCAGCATGTTACCTGGCACATAAGTATTGCTGAATAAATGTTAGTTCCCTCTCTTATACTCAAAAGCTAAATTATTTATTCAAAACTCATTAAGTCAATCAGTAAGTATTTTGCATGTGTATACTCTGGCACTGTGAAAGCTGTGGATACAGAAGAGCATATTAAGATTCTTACAATTTTACGGCAAAGTCAGTATAAACAGAGGAAAAACAAATGTTTACGTGTATAGAATGATGAAAATTCTCAAATAGAATTTGGAGAGGAGAAATAATAGACAATCAGTGAGATTTGGTTAGAGTAGGAAAACAAAATACTGGAACTCAGTGGAAAGTCATAGAAAAGAAGGTGGGTTTTATTTCATGTGCTTCCTTAAGTATTTGGCTGTGATGAGAAGGATGATGGGAACTGGCTCACATCCTGAGAGAAGGAGAGCCCTAATTGATCATTAATGTCTGCTGTGACTTTGGAATGAACCTCTGCAAGAACCTATTTTCTAAGTCTGCCCCAGAGCATCATGGAACCATGAAGAAAGAAAACTATCCTCAGCTATCCCCTTCAGACACTTTCTTTCATGTTTTCACTTTTGGTTCCTTCAGACTCTGGCTTATAAATCATTTCATTCTCTGACAGGCTGGTTGGGCAGGACTTGCTGCTTTCTGGAAGCTTGGCAAGCTTACTGTCACAATCCTTGCAACTTACAAAAGGTGAGAGTTCTGTCTGGAGAAAAGCTAGGGCCCCTGAGTTTGTCAGTGGCCTCTTGGGAAGCGCTATTATAAAGTGTCTGACTATTTCTGTCATAAAATTGTGACCAAAAAAGTAACATATATATATATATATTTTTTAATCTTTTTTTTTTTTTTTTGCAGTGCTGGAGATTGAACTGAGGACCTTATGCTTGCAAGGCAAGCACTCTACCAACTGAGCTTTATATATATATATATATATATATATATATATATATATATATAATATTATAATTATATTATAAATATGATTATATATATGCATATATATATATATATATATATATATATATATATATATATATCATTCCCAAGAAGGTTTCTTGTTTGGAGTAAAATGGGTTACATAAAACTGGATATTGACTCTCATTCAGGAAGGGTTGGAACCTGGAATGGTCTGCCATCTTTTAAAGCTGTTCTATTGGCCTCCAAAATTATGCTGTCTGATGAGGAAGTCTTCACCTGGAGGACCAGGCCACCTCATACACAGCCAGAAGGGACCTTAACCAGTTACTTAGCATGGAGCCATTTCAGAAGGGAAAGAATCCAAATTAGTCTTTTGAAAAAGTTCTAAATTTTCTATTTTATATCTCTCTAAAAATATTTGTGTTCTTTGAGAAATACAGAGTTGGTCATCTGAGAAGACAGCAGAAAATTAGGTCTCAGACCTTCTTATATGACTTTGCTAAGCACTGATATTAATTCACATGGGTATGGATCCCCTTGTGTGTAGGATCTATGACACATCAGCTGGAAGGAAGCACTGGGCTTTCCTTGCCTCCTCAAAGCAGCAATTAGGAAACAATGTATTCAATATACTTCTAGAAGGTAACAAGACTGCCTGTTAACTGCCTATTATAAATCATGTTCCCAAAGCAAACAGCAAGTAATGGTCATTAAAAAGAAGAAAAAAAGAGAAAAGTAAAATTGTTGTATTATGGGAGCTGATAAAAAAGAATGTCTGATATTCAGCTGGGAGATGTGTTTGAAGATGTGAAAATACACATTTACCGGGTGGATACTGGGGTGGGTGGGGTGGGTTTATATTCCACAGAGTGGAGCAGCTGGGCAAAGGTCTGAATGTGAGATGGAACCCAGCTTGTTTGACGAGTTTGGAGCAAGGAGGCCGCCAGTAATGGGGCCAGAGAAGATATTCTGAGGCATAGTCCTACCATAAAAAATTAGAAATCTATCTGGGTACTGTGGCTCATACCTCTAAACCCAGAGAATTGGGAGGCTAAGACAAGAGGATCACAAGTTCAAAGCCAGACAATAATTTAGTGAGGCCCTAAGCAACTTTGCAAGACCCTGTCTCAAAATAAAAAGGACTGGGAACATGGCTCTGTGGTTAGATGCCCCTGGGTTCAATTTCCAGCACCTAAAAAAAAAAAAAAAGATAAAGAAATCTAGAAGTCATTCTTGATTTTTCATAGTGTTAGATGACTCCCTTACTGCTATTCCTTTTGCCTTTTCTCCACTCCTTGTACCAATAGTGCCTTCAACTTATAATGACAACTGCCCAGTGACCATCATTTTTTGTTTTTTTTCTTTTAGTAACATACCCAGTTTCTCCTGGAGGAACATCCAATTCTCACTCTCATACCATGAGTTTTGGGTGCAACTAGACACACCTCCTAACTCCTGGGGGAGGCTTGCAGTAGCAATAACAGCATGACATTTCCTGGTCAGTGTGCTTGGTGTAGGAATAAGCATGTGACGCAAGCTGGACCAGTAAGATGCAGTGCTGGGAATTTTGTTGCATTTATAGGAAAGAAGTATCCCATAAATCACATACCTTCATTTCATCAAGGAAGGTGAGTGGACAGATGTAAGCCTGGAGATGCTCTTAATCATATTTGCCACCACTTGAATTAGCCTGAGGGTAAACCAATGCTGAGGACAGCAGAACTTAGAGATGGAGAAAGACAAATTACACTTATCGTTTGAGTACCTGGATTTTGCTATGCTTGAAACCACTTCAGTCCCTTGTTTTCCAGTAGTATGAAGACATAAATCCTTCTTCCAATTAGATTTGTGTTACTCACAAACAAAACAGCTCTGAAGCCCTAGCTCCCTATCACTTCAGTGACTCACTGTGTATTGGAGTATTAGTTATCTGTATTTGACTCAAAGAACTTTTGTCTTAGAAAAGTCATTAAGTGCTCCAAGAAGGACAATTACTCAAATAGGAAGTATTGGACCACCATGGCTACAGATACCCTGAACTACTCTGCCTTTCCATCTTGTATCTGTTTTTTAATGAATGTTTTCTAGCAGCATTAATTTAGAAGAACTGTCCCAGTAGGGTGGTGGGGGGAGGTTTTTGATGAGGATTCACCTGGAGTACAATAGCTCAAAGGATCCTACTACAAATATATGCTCACCTTGAGTCCAAGCAGATGTTCTTTAATTTACCCATTCTAATTTCTTTGCCCTGCTTAAAACTATCATTGCTTTTGCTGGAATATCTCATCTACTGGCTCTCAGCAGTTATCACACAAGTCTACTTAGCCACCAAAGCTGGAGAAGTTAAGAGATTAGGGGTCAAACATCAGTTTAAGTCTGGCTTTACCAATTATCCATCTTTTGACATTGGACAATTACTTAACTTCTCCAAGTCTCATTTTCCTCATCTGTACAATGGGTTCACAATCAAAACCCAAGTCATAAAATTGTTGTTTGGCAGAAATAAAACTTAAATGTGACAACAATACACCAAACCTGCCGTTCCAGTCCACCATAATCTTCTACTGACTTTTCCTGTACTTTCTCCATCATCCCATTCTCATCCCTATGTAAGTGCAGTTCAGCTACATAGACCAGTCATTAGGCTTGAGTGTGCTTGCACAGCTCCACCATTGTGACTACAACTCTAGAGTTCCTTTCACCTGCAATGTCCCCCTATCCATCTTCAAGACCAGCCTAAATTTGAACTCATCTGTGAATCCTTCTTTCACTAGGTCACTTCTTACTCTTTGATGTCCTGGAGAATTTCTGGATGGAAATAATCCATTTACCATCCTGTTTTGGATATTTGCTTTCTTTGCATCTTGTATCCCCAATTAGATTTTATCTAAACCTTTTTGTACCTTCCTCTCCAATGTTTTACACATAAATGATCCTCAACAAATATTTTCTAAATTTTCTATTTTCCTTCCAATCAATGATTTGTCATTTAGTAACACTGAAATTTTTAATAAGTAAATTTAAAAAGAGAACCTACCTCCCCAGCTCCATAACCCCCACAAAAGGCTGCACAGCTTGAGTTAAGGCCTGTCTTCTGCTTTTGAATTTGCAATTGGAAACATATGGTGATTTGGAAGACAGCCATTTTTTTTCTTTATTCTTTTTCATTTTCCTTCTGAAGAAACCTTTAAAACCTCCCTAAATATGTCAAGAAACAGCAATGAAAATGTCAAGAAATTATAATATTGCTTATTGCAAAACACACACACACACACACACACACACACACACACACACACCACTGCTGGTGTGTTTACAAAGTTCCAAGTTGAAAAAACAAGGGCTAATTTTAGATTTTGGATTTTTCCTTCAAGTCATAATAAGAAAAAACACAAACATCAACTGAAACCCCAGTGCACAAAACCTCTTAGTCATACTCACCAGGCATTTTCAAAAACCAATTTTCTAGAGAAAGGATTCTAATTCTTAGCTCATTGAGTCATGAGTGCTGCTGCCCTGATGAATAGAAGGGATTGAAAGTACCACCACTGGAGTCTTGTGGAACATCTGTGGATGGGGCAGTCAGAAATGGAAGCCCTCCCTGTGTGTTGTTCTCTGACACATTTCCCACCTCGCTGACACCCTGCAGTGTTAAAGATTTCTTCTTAGACCCTAACCCAGAAGAGAATGAGCAATCCCAGTTCCCTTTGACAGCAATGCTAGTCTTTAGACATCCCATAATCATCATAACTATCAGAGTGAATCATGTATAGACATTTTGACTTCACTTGGAAAATTCCCAACCAGTGCTGACGGGTCCTTATTATCAAAGCTCTGACTTTCCAAACATTGGTGATAATAGCTCAGTTCTCAATGCAGAAGAAAAAATGAGGTGTTGATTATCTTGCTTCTTCTAGGAGGGATCCCTGACTCCTGGGCCCTGGGGTCCTAGAAGCAATGCTGCCTCCATCAGAATGCCTCAAGGGACTGAAATGAGCTGGCTCTGATCATCTTATTCCCTCTTTCCCGTGCTGCCTTAGAAGTATTGGTAAAGGCCTTCAAGTCAAGAAAAACAGAAGCTTTGAGAAGAAGTCTTTGTGTCATGTGATCATTGATCCTTTACATCTTTTCTGGAAAAAGACTTTTGTACCTTAAGCCCTGGGGCTCCAGCACTAGGAGGGCCATTAATCAAGAACCAATCCAGATTTCAGATTCTTCATGAGCCCTTCCTTGACATTAGTCCTCTGGGAACCTTTTCTTCTCTTTGCCCTTAGAAATGGGCAGTCTACCTTCATTTGTTATTCACTATGTACTTCATTTTTCATGTGGGCAAGACTATTCTTCCCAAACAAGCTAACAGTGTCTCATATTATTTTAGTGTGATGTTTTAAAGAACCCTGTAGTCAGACAATTCACATCTCATTGTGGCTCTGCCAATTCCTCATTTTGTGGCATTGAGCAAGTGATCCAGTTTCACTTTCACTTTCCCTATCTGTAAAATGAGAATGGTAACAGTGTCTACTCCATAGAAATATAATGACTGTTAAAGCACTTAATTGAATGACGTAAGTGCTCAGAATAGGCCTATGAGAGAGTAAACACTAAAAAATGTTGTATGGTAACTCCCTCAATACCTCTTATAGCATTCTATTTTATAATAGACTCATTCATCTAAAAAATATCTATTGAGTACCTACTATATTTTAGGGACCATTTCATGTGCTGGTAATGTGGGAATAAATGAGATAGATGAAGTTCCCTCATGAAACTTAGTATCTAGACTGATATAATAAATGAATAAATAATATAACAAAACATACCCAAAATAATATCATATAACACAATAGGATATTATTTCAGGATAGGGGAAAAAGAATGACAGGGTATATCACATAGTGTATCAGATGCCGGGGGCATGTTTTAAGTGATCAGTAGTATTTGCCAGCTCTGGAGCGCTCACTGACATTTTATTGGAAAGTTAGAAGTTGAACATAGCAAATCCATTTCTGAACATCAAATTAGAAAGACTGTGAAGCAAAAGGGTAAAGTAGGCTAAATCTGTCCTAGGCAGAGCATCTCTTGACTACCTAAAGCATCCACTCACTAATTCTACTCCTTAAAGCATTTTGCTAATCATAGCTTCCCAGAGCTGTCCAGTGAAATTTAATCAGTGATTGAATCAGCAGAACTTTCCTTTCATTCCCCCTTCCAGCGTGAACTATCCTAAATCCTCTTCCCTGAGGCTTCTGGTTCTTTGTGTTTCAGGATTAGAGTTGATTTATTTCCTAGAATTTTCCAGGAATGTTTTCCAGCAGTGCTTGTGAGTTAAGGGGGAAAACCTTGTTATTCTCCAGCTATAGCCCTTTTTTAATAATGGCTTTTTTGAAAATGCCCCAGCTCAGGTTGACAATGGGAATTTTATGATAAGAAATACCTGTAAAATTTTATGATAAGAAATACAATATAGACTTCAGTCTTGTCCTAGGAGGTATGATTTTGTGGTTAACTATGATTCTGGAATCACACATACCTGGGTGCAAATTTTGGCACTACCAATTACTTGCTATGTGATTTTTAGAAAGTAACTGTTTCACAGCTTCTTCATCTATAAAAGGCGTGGATTACCGCTACTTCTCATCTTGAGTCTTTTAAGTTGGAAGTTAAATGAGTTAGTAGCATACCTGTAGTCTATTTCAGGTCCACACTCAGGTCTTCCAAAAAGTTGTCCATACAAAGTCTCTTTGACCTGAAGAGTGATTATTTTACACAGCTGTTCTGTAGAATGGAGCTTTGGATGGCAAATATGAGTATGGTTCTTCTCCTGACCTAACCCTAGTCAGGAAACAGCTTCTTTAGGTTGGGTACATTGCAATTGTGGTAAGTCTGTATAACCTTATTCATGAACATGTCATGTGTTCTTTGGTGGTTTTTAAATATTCACAAGAAAAGAATCTGACCCATCAAAGAAACTAGTCACCAATTAGAGGAAATGCTTCCTAACTGAAAGAAGTTGGAGTGCATGACTTAAGAAAAAGACAACACAAGGAAAGGTCCTTGTAGTCATTAAAGGGAGAGGGTTGCTAGTCATCCAAGAGACGTGGCAACAGAGGTTCAAGGTGTCTTAGAGAGAAACAGAGAAAAGCTTGTGTTCTGATAACAGTGTGGACAGGGTGGCATCAAGAAATTTCCTTTCTCAGAATTGTATTTGGGAAAGGACTAAAGTATGGCTAGAATTAGGAAAAGGCTGGTAACTGTGCATTAGGCAACCATTATTGCTGTTCTCTGCATAAAAAGAAACCAGTTTGTGATAGGTGAATGAGGACGTAGGTATTTCTCTTAGACTGAGGTGTTTGTGTTTCCCTTGACAGGGCCACCTCTCCAACCAGTCTAGGAGCATCAGTCACAGAGGAGAGCACAGAATGTGAACGGAACCCATGAAGCACAATTCCATGGTGTTGTGTGGAACAAAGTCCCTGGGAATCATGCAAGGCAACAGCTCTGTCTTTTAAGTTCTTGCTCTAATTGTTTCATTTGTATTGCTCACAGGAATCCATCACTGGAGTGTTATTTTATTAGTGAAATGGTGTTTGCCGGCCCAAGAAGTGAGTGATTCTCAACATGTGCTCTCTGGGATACATGTACTAGAAGTCACCTGGAGTGTTTTTTAAACTTCAGAGTCCCGAGTTGCACTTCAATGGCTGATTGAGGGAAGAGGGTCCAGTAATCTGTTTTTCATAAGCACACTGTCTTATTCCAAAACACATTAAAGTTTGAGGTCTGAAGAAATAGAAATTGTTTGTTTGCTAAGGACATTAGAGTGAATTTTTTAAAAACCAAACAGAAGGAAGAACATAAGATGGTTTGGCGTTAAGTGTCCCTCCCGCTTTTTTTTCTGAACTTGAAGAAGTGAATTCATTGTAGATTTTCTCAGGTCAGCTCCTACAGCTAGTATTTGGTTATTATTGGGTTTGGAGAAGACATTCCTTTTAGTTACAAACTTCCGTGCCCCAAGACCTGAGGTAACATATTTGAGAATGGGTTGAAGGGAGAAACTTAAATGAGGAAACTCCACTTTAAAGGCAGGAATTTAGATCGAAAAGAACTTAGTCACAGTCTGACAAAGAATTTCCATTTCCTAAGTGGGAAATAAACTAAAACAAACAAAAACAAAAAAACAAAAAAAAAAAAAAAAAAAAATCAAAACCAAACAAGAACAAAGCATCTCTGATACAAGCAGCTGCTGGAAGTTTGTACTTTGACCCCAACCTCCCCTTTTCTGCCACCCGCCAGCGTGTTCAGCTATGAGATGAACAAGTTCTAGAAATCTTATGTACAGCACATGAATATGGTTCATAACAACACGTACTTAAGATTTGCTAAGAGAGTAGATTTTTAAGTGTTCTCACCACACATTCACCTTCCTCCCAAATAATAACTATGTGAGCTGATGGATGTGTTAGTTAGCTTGATTGTGGTAGTCATTGCACAGTACATACACATATCCAAACAACACATTGTGTATTTTAAAGATGTGCACATTTTTATTTGCTAATTATACATTGATAAAGTTGGAGAACACTGACGCTTCCAAAAGTAGGTGATAATATCCATCTATGTTCTTTAAAAATTAGCAAAAATAATAACCACAGATGCTAAATGTCATTTTTAAGGATGACAATCGCCATTGTCTCTTTGATGTTCAAAGCAGGGAGCAGAAGCTTTCCCTTTTCCCTGTGTTTGGTGAGGGAGAATTAAGTCCAGTCCTTCTTGGGTTCTGAATCTGTGGAGGATATTGTGATGTATCCCAGATTCCTCTACATGACCAACTGGTTCTCTCAACTGCTGGGAGTACAGTTGGCTGAAAGCCCCAGAGTCCCTTATGAGAATCACCTCTGCTTAATAGAACCATCTGGCCCAAAGTCACTCTTCTTTCCAGAGAAGCTCATATCCAATGACTGATTCAAGTGGAAGTTTGGCCCCTTTCCCTATCTCGGGATAAATCTGAATGGTTACTCCAGCTTCAGAACTCCCCTTAGAATTGACTGAGGTCTCCACTGAGACTCAACCACAGTGTGACTTCTCCTTCTGTTCAATTCCTCCTTCTCTGGTCTTCCACGAGTGTTGATATCAATAGTCATCCTTAGTAAAACTTCTGTATGTCTGTTCTAGTCCATTCAGGCTGCTGTAATGCAACACTGTAGGTTGAGGAACTTATTAATAGTAGATGTTTATTTCTCATAGTTTGGAAGCAGAAAAGTTCAAGATCAAGGTACTGGCAGATTTTGTTGCCTTGTGAGGGTTTACTCTGTTTTATACATGGCATCTTCTAGCTGTGCCCTTATGAAGCGGGGGAGGCATGTCAGCTTCCTGGAACCTCTTTCATAAGGGCACTAATCCCATTCATGACGACTTCACTCTCATGATATAATCATTTCCCTAAGGTCCTGTTTCCTAATACCATAGCATCAGTGATAAGGTTTAAAGAAATGAATTTGGGTAGATCAAATACACAGACCACAGCAAGGCCTTCCTTCACCTCACAATTCATTCCCTAGGGAATCTGCTTATGTCTCCTCTTCTGTGTAGTCAGGGACAGGCTAGGGCAAATGTAGAGGGGAGGAAACTCATTTATAAAATTTTTTCTATCCCAGAACCTGAAAATACATAAACATATTCTTATTGGTCCATGAAAGTTTCTATTCTATTATGTAAGTCTGACTAAAATTACATTGCTTCCCTAAAATTATCTGAATTATTCCATATTTCATTGGAAATGTAACCAATAATAGGGAGTAGCTCAGGAATTTCACCTGCCACTCTAGGCATAAAGTATATTCCCCAAAAGTACAATCAGAATTATTTGTTAGACCTACTGAATTAAGGATGGTAGAGTCTCTTCATATCAGAAAATGAAAAGCACAGTTCCAATTGATTGATTGATTGATTCAACACATGTGTTTTATGTTCCTTCTGTGTTATGAGCACTGTTCTAGCTATGGAGGGTTGGGGAAAATGGTCTCTTGAAATCTAATTTCTAGATGAAATTAAATACAAGTATAAGATGATTTTGATTAGTGGTAAGTTTTATAAAGATAATACATGAGGGTAATAAGATGGAAAATTACTCCAGGCAAGGGTAAGATATGGGGAGATGTATCATATATACACATATTCATCAATAAAATATAGGATTAGGAGAACATTTGAGGAAAGTCCTACATGGGAAGATCTGTGTAGAGGTGAAAAGTCACTGAGGTAGGTACAAAATTAGATGAAAACCTAAACCCTGTGTGCCTAAAATATGACAAGAATGTGGGTATAAATTGAGGTCAGTGAAAAGGGCAGAGTGAAATTATGTAGGGATCTGTAAGTCACAGGGAACAATGGATATTATTTGAGGGCATTAGAAAACTACCAGAGGGTCTTAGCCAAAGCAGTGCCTTGATCCAATTTACATTTCAAAAAGAAAGCCAGCTTCCCTGAGGAAGATGCATTTGTAAGAGAGCAAGAAGGAATCAGAGTGATCAATAAAGAGGTAGTTCCAGTAGTCTAGTAAAAAAATTATGCTGCTCAAATTGCAATTGGATCTGTGGAAATAAAGAATTGGGTGGGCTCAGGGTGATGGCAGAGATACAGAAGACAGGGCATACTAGTAGTTTGGATTCAGTGTATGAGGAAGAAAAAATAAAAAGGAATTGTTACTCCTAGGTTTTCAGCCCAAGCAATTGGGTGGGTTTTGGTGTCATTTTCTGAGATGGCAAGATTGTACTTGAGTATCCTTAAACATGATTAATCTGCTTCACTTTGAGCAGCCACTGTCTTTCCCTGACAGAAGGACTGACAGAAGCACTGCTGGATTTTTCATTCTTCTAACAGCCTCACCTGCTACCCCTGGGGTATTGTATATACCACGGAGAGTCATTCTGTACTCTTGCCAGAATCTCTCCTGAAATTTGTTATACTTCAGTGTTTCAGGACACTTTATTATAAATGAGTAGCTAAAGGCAAAGTGTAATTAGGGACGAGGGTAGTGGGGCATGCAAAGTTGGCACCACCATGAGCACAGCATCCCTATACAGGTGCCAGTTCTTGTAACACTATTACATTATCATAGTGGCACTGCTCTCCTCCTGCCAAAATGAAACCACCTCCCACTACCCATCCTGATGGGGAGCAGGCAAGGTAAACCAACGAAGTATGATACTTCCAAGGTCCCGTACTGGGTAATGCTTATTCCAATCATGGACTCTTCTTTTATTAGGACCAATAAATAAACCTATGACCAATTGGCTCAACCAAGTTCAAGTGTTTCTTCTAAGGACAGTAGTAGAAAGTAATACTTTAAGTGGTTCTTTATTAGAATGACTGATAACTGACTAATGGGTTCTTCTTTCAGAGTCCTTCATATTTATTTAACATTATGGTATATTATCAAATTTGGTATCTTAATTATGGAAAGTTTTCATGACTCTTTTTTGTCATAGATGTACTTTTGTTCAGGATGTCATTAGTGGAAATCTCTTTTCTATTTTCCTGTTATCCCTTCATACTTGATGCTGTTCTGGGTTTGATTAAGTTCTCTTTTTCATTCTGTCAAGCCAGTTCATAAGACTCTGAGGCATGCTTTGGATAGACTCAGTTCACTGCTGGTTTTATTATACCTTACTATTCTTATTTTCTCTTTTTATCATTTTTTCTCATTACTTTACTTTTATAGGTATATTTTTGGGACCCACCTTGAACAAAGTAGTCTATATCCTACATAAATTTGTATTCATTTGTGCATTTATATATGTACTATCAAGAATTCACTTTCTATTTGGACCTCAAAGAAAAGGTTTGATATAGGGGAATCTTTCCAGCATAAAGCCACAATTCTCAAGCCAGGATATACAGCAGAGTTTGAGGGCAAAAAACATGAAAACAAAGCATATGTTGTACAATGTCAATTTTGATTGGTGATTTTAATTTCTCTTTAGAAAAGAAATAATATATTAAAATTAAAGATTTTCAAAAAGTTTAAGGACTAAATATGAAGCTCACTAGAACTTCTGAAAAATAAGGCCTATATATCCCCCAATCTTTACTTAAGTTTTTTTATTCACAATAAAACAGAATTTTTGTGATCTCAAAAGAGACAGTGAAACTTCATCCTTATTTTTTTTCAACCTTATTTTTTTTTGTATTTCTCCTCTTATTGAGGTCTCTAATTTCAGCAATATTTTGTAAAATTCAGAGTTCAGGTCCTCTACATATTTTGTGAAATTTATCCCTCTGAGATAACTTTTGAGTGCTAGTAGTTTATTTGAAAGGAGATCCAAGGAAACAAGTCAGAGCTGAACAGTTAGATAGTGAAGATAGAAAAGTCAATGAAGTGTATGTCAATAACCAAGTTGCCATTAGGACAATTGGGACTCAAACCTGCCAAAGATCACAAGATGCATTGTTTTAATTTTGTCCTGCAAGAAGAAGATTCCAAGAAAATACTGGGTGTGCAAGAGATTTAGTGGACAAAATGCCTGTGAGGGAAAAGGGGAGGAAGCTGGAGGAAGCAGGAAGAGCTCACCAGCCACAGTGGAGGTCTCACCCTTGTGAGAGACAGTGGGGAAGAAGACAGAGAGGAAGAAGGTTAGATAGGATGACTTCCAGACTATGGTACTATTCTAAGAAAATTTCACCCCAACCTAATGAGTCTGGTCAAAGGTCTATCCGAGGAGACTGACATCTCTCAGAAATGGAACTGTCTTAGTGTTTCTACTGGTTTCAGTCATTGACTGGGAGTTAAATTTTATGAATTATAACTTCAGCATTAATGCAGTCTTTTCCCTCACAGAGAGGCTTTTCCCCTAACACAGTTTTTACATGTTTAATCCTGTCTTGGTTGCTGCTTCTTAAAGGACTTAAATGAACACAGTTGGTACTGAGAGTTATCCAAGAAAAATAGGCAACAAAATGGGCGTTTGGGTCTGCCATACTCAGTGTTCACCCAACAAAGAGAATGTTATCCTGAGCAGTAACTGGGGCATGGATGGTCTCTGGCACAAGTTAGTAGCTCATTTGCTGACAATATCATCAGTGGCAACATGGGAATATGTCCTAGTGGAAGAGATCACTATTGCAGTCATGGCAATAATTTAGGTATTTGAAAGACATGGGAGTTTAGTGGGGAACATTTGCAAAGACTCCAGAGTTGGCTGGTTACTGCTAAATTGTACTGATGACCTAAAGAGTGATAACAAAAACTGAAGGTCACTGATGAGTAAAGGCTAAAGGTAAGAGTTGAAGGACATCTTTGGCAGCTTGCAAAGAAGCACTTATCTCCTATACTGGAAAAGAAGACATAGTTGATCAACGGACTGAAGATCTGATCGAGTGAGGCTCAAGGGACATCTGAATGCTAAATAAAGGCAGGTTTGTTATTTTAACTTTAGGACTCTGATTGGGAGAGCTTTGGGATCGTGGGTTTGGGATACCTGGGTGAATACTCAGAAGTACACTGGATCTAAAGACCCTTGTATAGCAGAAGAGTATGACAAGGTGGTTCATTCTTTCCTAGAGAGTCAACATTTCCCTTGTAAGGGAGGATGCTGCAGAGGCCCCTCAGAAGTCACTCTTTCTTCTGTCTGTCCCAGCATAACTCAGTTGGAAACATGCTAAGCCTAAGAGAGATGGTCAGAAATTCTATACCCAAGTATCTTCATGAATTAGCTAGCATGTACCAACTGAAGCAAAGGCAGTGCCATTGGGATTAAATTTTGAGAGTACTTGATCAAGAGGGCTGGAAAGTAGCTGTATGTAATTGTGCACACCTGTAATCCCTCCGATTCATGAGCATGAGGGAGGAGAATCATAGTTTCAAAGCCAGCCTCAGCAATTTAGTGAAACTATAAGCACTCTAGTCAGACCCTCTCTCAAAATTTAAAAATTAAAAGGACTATGGATGTGACTCAATGGTTAAGTGCCCTTGGGTTCAATCCCTGGCACAAAAAAGAAAAAAAAAAAAAAGTGGAGGTGGGTGGCTGAAATGCAAAACTTCACAAACAATAATTCATTGACCTGGGGGTACTTTCTTGGGATGTGAAATTTAACATCCTGGCAAGAATCCCAGAAAATGAGACAAATTTGCTGGTAGGTTGGTTCTTATAAACTTAGAAAAAGCAATAACTAATGCTGAATGAAGCAGAATTGCCCCAGTTTCCTTTATAAAGAGTAAAGGAAGAAACAAAGAGGTCAAGAAATGTAAGAATCCTGAACTGGATATATTTTGTGAGCTCAGAAGACCCCTCAGTGGAGTATGCTTCACAGTAGGATCCAGGGGGCATACACAAGTGAGAAGGCCACCAGAACCACTGGAAAGTTCAGTGATGGCCATCCCCTGCAGACCAGGGCTAACTGTAGAAGAGACCATTACAGGGCTTTAGTAGCCATGGGAGTTTTGTTCTTCAAATAAGGTCCAGGTGCCAACACTTAACCATGGGTCCAAGACACCACAATTACCATAATGATAGGCAAAGGAGTTTGATACATAAAGTATTAGAGAGATAGTTAAGGAGCTTGGCAACCTAAAGGGTAAAACTGATGGACAACCAACAAAGATGTTTCTAACCATTTACAACCATAAACAAAAAGAAAAGAACAAATGAATAGAGGAGTAGGTTACTAGCTGAGGTTGGTCATCACAACAAAAGTCATGATCCCAGACACTAAGCCAATTTTTAGATCAGAAGCTCATTAACTGAAACAGAAACCAACTTCCTAGGAAGCTGTGCTCTGTGAAATCACAACAAATATAAATTATAGTGACTCTTTGAGTCTCCCCTAAAGGAACTTATAGCTATTATTCATGTGAAATTCCACTGAAGAAATGAATATACCCAGATACTTTGAGGACTATTAGATAAAGGATCTGAATTTATATCATTAGTTGGAGACTGGAAGCACATAATGGCTCCTCTGTGATATAGGGGACTTATGGGAGTCAGGTACTAGGGAGTCCTAGATAAAATATAGCTACCGGTGTGTTCAGTAGACTCAGGGACTCACCCAGTCGACTTTTCTGATTCCTAGAGAATATACTTGAAATATTCCCTATATAGGGTCCTTGACTTATAGTGTAAAAGCATTTACAGTGGGGAAGTATAAGTAGATACCTCTGAAACTACCCTTGATCCTAGTCAAGTTGGTAGGTCAATCTTCTGGGGCAGAGCAGAGTTGGTATCATCAGTAAAGATCTACAGAATCCACAAGTGATGCTAATCATCATATCTCTGATTGATATGCTTGTCTTTCTCCTGCAGAAACCAGATAGATCTTACAGAATAAGTAATTTCATTGGCATAACCAGTTCACTGAAGGCACAATCAAGTAGTATCCCAATTGCAGCTGCTGTGCCAGATATGTTTTGAAGCTAGAGAGAATAAATAAGTTCTCAAATCCATGGTTTGTAGTCATTGGTTTGATAGAGATGTTATTTCCATTCCAACTAGAAAAGAGGATTAGAAAGACTTCGCATTTGTGTAGGACAAACAATATTCATAAGGTCTGTTGGATCATATGACAGAAATTTAAAGAAAGTTTCCTCATGACTATGTTAACTTTCCCATCCTCTGTCAGGATGTGTTCATAGGAGATATGTATCACCTGAATATCTTATAGATTATTGATGACATTCTAATGACTTCATGTTATACACACAGAATAAGCAAAAGGTGGCTAATTCACTGAAGGCCTTATAAGACACCTAAGTTGCAGAGAATGAGAGATAAACATCATAAAGGTACAGGAAAACTGTTACTTGGTCAGGTGTTTAGAGATTTGGGGCTGAGGAATATGACCTCCAAAGTAAAAGGCAAATTAATGCATCTCCTCTCCTCTACCATGAAGAAATCAACACAGCATCTATTAGACCTCTTTAGAGTCTGAAGATATCATATTCCACTCCTAGGAACACTACTCCAGCCCACTCACTTAGGTTGCAAGTTTTGGGTACGGAGTGAATTAGGAAGGAGCTCTGCAGCAGGCCTAGAATTCAGTGAGACAATCCTGCCTCTTTAGTTGTATGATGCTATGGTGTTAGGAGTGCCTGTTGTGGGAAAAAGACCTAGTGTGGAGGTTATCACAGCTAGACAAGAATTACAACACAGGCCCCTGGGATCCTGGATCCAGGCCATGCCATCTGCAATGGAGAATTATATGCCTTTTGAGAAACAGCATCTGGAATATTGCCCACTTGAGTATGGGGTGCCAAGTGACCATGCCTCTGGAACCAACCATTATGAGTTGAGTTCTGTTGGACTCTGAATCATAGAGCAGATGGGCACAGCAGTAGCTCATTAGAAAATGGAAATGATATATTCATAATAGAACCCAAGCAGAAGCAGTGGGCTTGAGCAGCTACATTAGTAGGTAGCTCATACTCTCACATCACTACCTCAGTTTAAAACTATGTTAAAACTATGGTCATTAAACCAGTTGAGGGAGGAGAAAAAGACCAAAGCTTAGTTTATGGTAAGTTCAGCTTGGCACATGTGTACAAGTCAAAAATGAGTGGCAGCTGCATTACATTTAAGGGTGTCCTTGAAAGACAGTGGAGATGGGGACTATCTTTGGCAGTAAGCTGTAAAGAAATGCATCTGCCCAGTCACTTTGTAAGGAAGGAGAAGTGGGCTGAGGTGAGAATATGGACAGATTCTTAGTGGTCAATGACCCAGACATTTGATTCTGTGATGAAAGGACAAAATATTGAGAGACAAGGAGGTCCAGGATAGAGGCATGTGGATAGATGAATGCTATGGTTATGGAATGGAAAGATTTTGTTTCATATATTTACCTTCACCAGAAAACATCCCCCATGAAAGACCTACAGAACTATTAAGAAGACAAAATGACTCCACTGGTTGATTTTAGCTAACTTTCTTTATCAGTTTCTCCAGAATTAGAATTTTGTGCTCATGAATGGAGTGGTCCCATATCACAGACAAAGCCACATGTGGGCCCAATAATGTAAATATCCACTTACCAAAACTCAGCTCCTGTTGCTTCTGAATGTCTAATCCACCAGTAATAGCTACCCTGAGTCCCTGATACAGTCTTGTAACTGCAGGAGATCATTTTAGTATTGAAACAACTGCGTTAGGCCCTTTCATTCTTAAAGGGCTAGCCATGTATCCTCACAGGGATAGATACATATTTGAGGTATGGATTTGTCTTTCTGACCCATAGAACTGCAGGTACCACCACTAACCTGGGCTTGTGGAAAGCCTGGACTTCCACATGACAGGACTTCCACAACAAGAAGATGAGGGTGTAGAGGCCTGATGGCTGTCTTTTCATGGAAGCCACAAGAACAGAGATTTGTCCCATGGAGAGGAGAGAAAGCTGGGGTTATCATCTACCAACTCTGTTTCCTCACTAGCTGCTCAGAGTTGCTCCTGGGGCAAGAGCTCTGGCCTCTCCTGCTTTCAGGACTGTTCTTCTGTGATTGTTGGAATACCATCAAGTAAAGAGTCACAGAAAGATATCCACATGTCTAAAAACTGCCTGCCTGTTACCTACAGTGAAAGTATGAACAGGACTTTAAAGGTGTTTTCTGCATATTCACAAAATCTTAAGAGTCATTTGCATTCAGTGGCAAATTCAATTATTATCCAAGTTGGATGTGCAGAGAAAACATATCTTTAAACTAGGGAGTAGGAAACATTATTAGTTAACTGTGTAATCTGATTTAAGCTTGGTCTGATTCAATCATGTAAGCAGTACTTTCAGGTTGTGTAGTATTCATTCTTTTCATGAAAAAGGTAGCATTTCCTTCACCCATTCAGGCCTCTTTGGAATGGTGGAAACAGTTGACACTTCATGCCCCAGGGTTTCTTCCTCCCTGACCTCTGAGGTGATGCTCTTGTCCATCTGGGCACTCCTTATCCTGCTGGTATTTGAGGCTGTAGCCTGAGGTTAAAGTGACTTCTAGTCTAATGTCTTTCTGGTCAGAACCCAGGTGGTGCTCCAGGGCTACCTTGGCTTTTCTATAACTCCTGCAGGTGCGTCCATCTGTCTGAGGATTTTCTGTGACTATCACTCACCCATCCACCTTGGTAAACCTCTCAATCAAAGCTCCCAGCTACTATCTTACTCCTCCAAATAAAGCCACAGATAGCCCAGAAACATTGATCCTCAAGGTCTTTCTCTGCCTGACCATCCTGAACTGCCCAGTTCATTTTGATGGGACTGCAACTCAGACAGTGATGTGTTGTACTCACTTATCTATAGCATTTCACCATCCATCAGGATGTACATGGAAGCCAGTGAACTCATGCCCTCCACCATCCTTCTAGGAGGAAAGAGTGAGTTTTCCCAAAACCTATTTTCCTTCTTATAGCTATCAACTTTCTGGTCAAACCTTAGGTAGCAATGAGACTGGGAAAACTATACACTGATAAGTTCAGGTTGGGAATCTGGTAGGCTAAATTTTAAGCCAGTGGAATTTTGGAAGATGTCTCCCAATAGCATACTTGCAAGTCTTTCCAGTTTTGTTGAACAATTCTATTTTTGAATGTCAGAAATTTAATATTAATTCATTGTTTATTGTTTGCATTCTTACTCCAATAAATCCTAATCTTCCCCCAAAGATATATGTTGCAGGTTGGACTAATGCAAAAGAAAAATAATATTTTCAAAAGAGTTATCATTACTTTTATTATAATTACTCAACAACAATCACTGGAGTCTATTAACCTTAAATTTTTATGATACAGAAAAATGTATCATTACTCAATGATGCTGAAGAGTCTCAGAAATTTTCCAAAGATCTTCATAGGAGACTTTGACTTCTTAGGAATTAAGGACTTGAAGCTGGCAGCTTTGGACTTTAGTCTCAGAATATCTAAAAATGCATGGTGGTTTCCCCTTCAGTTCAGAGAGAAAGAGAAATAGAGAAAATGACACCCTGAGGATACTGAATGTTTTTCATTAGAATCAAGGGTCCTGTTGGACACACCTTCCTCTCCCAGGATCCATGGTAATTTCTGGCTATACCTTACTTTATTCTAATCATCCCAAT
Organism: Sciurus carolinensis; assembly: GCF_902686445.1. Taxonomy (NCBI): domain Eukaryota; kingdom Metazoa; phylum Chordata; class Mammalia; order Rodentia; family Sciuridae; genus Sciurus; species Sciurus carolinensis. The sequence continues at coordinate 96,673,920 of NC_062223.1, read as the reverse complement.
GACTAATAGCAGGCAACTTTGTCTCTGGCAGATGAAAAATCATATTTTTACAGGTCTTGAAGCTTATATAAGACAACAATGAAGAAGAGAAAGAAAGGAAAGGAAAGGAAAGGAAGAAATTACAAGTACTAAATTAGAGCCAATTTTGAAAGTTTATTTATAATGAGAAAAATAACAGAAAGCAATGAATGCCATAAACATCCCCAAATTTCAAATACGTACTATTTTTGTTAATCATGTTTTAAATACATCTTTTTTTATTTTTCTATATTCTTGATAATATACTCTTTAATTGCCTCCTCATGATACCACAGTTGTACAATATTCCTTTTTATAGAAAGAAAAGGAAAGTAGTTCAGCTGTTCCTGTAGCGGTTTGTTTAGGTGAGTTTGGGGAAGAGGAAACATGCTAGTGGGAGGGTCCAAGATTTTATTGCTAGAAAATGTATCCTTTGGCGTGGAATTATGTAGCAGTGGAAGAGCTACAAGAGACTTCAAATCATATAAATGTTTTCTGCCAAATTTGAACTAAAAATATCCTCAGCTCAACATATCCCAAGTTAGACCTCTGAAATACCTGTGGTTCCTCTGACATCATCTTACTGAAGGTGCCAGGGATGAGGGGAAGGCAGAGTGGAAAGAGGCAGGATTCTTAATCTGTTGGAGATATTAATCTTACTTTTGCAAAAGTTAGAAAAATATATGACCATGGCAACACATTTCTAGGACCACTCCCAAGGTCTTTGCAAGTGAAGGACCCTGGCCAGGAGTCTCACCTCCCTGAGAGTCCACTGCTCTCTGGAAGATATGTCAAACATATTCAATCTATTGTGCTTCTTGATTCCCCATCCAGAACCCAATTGGGTGCTACTTCTTTAGGAAGTCTTTCCTGATCCTCAAGACCTGGGTGTGTTTCCTGTCAGAGGACTTGTAGCAGGATCCTGTCTATCATGTATGAAATTTCCTGTTCAGTTTTATATCTTTACCTGAGTCTCCCATTTTCTTAGGGAACACATATTTAAGCTCCCTTTCCTCTCTGCAATGCACCAAAAGTCTTTGAGGGCAGGGCTCAAGGTTTATTCATCAGTGTATCCCCATCATTTTACACTGAGTCTGGTATACAGGAAATGCTTGAAAACTATCTAATAAAATAGTGAGCAAATGAAGCAAAGCATTCACACCAGTCATTCCTAAGAACTCAATTCTTGACAAAGGACTGCCCAATAGGAAAAAAAAAAATCATTCTAGAATAATACCAAAGCCTTTCTCATATGGTTCCTTATTTACCCCTTTCCACATCTCCTTCTGAAACTATATCTAACAAGGATGAAAATATTCTTCTAAATTGACCAGTGTATAAAACTCATGACTGTACTAGCAGAAGAGTCTTTTAAATCTTTCAACATTTTAACCATGTAACTTCCTGCTCACCACCATGAATTACAGGGAGAAACATAGTGTTGGAAATGAAAGTTTTGGATTCTGTCTGGATATAATCTCCACTGGATCTTAACCTGTTAAAATTGCCTCTTAATGTTTAATTCTTGGAGGATCTTCCACCTGCCATCATGTTAGCATATTTTTAAGACCACAAAAGTAATTAGGGAGAAAGAATAGCATTGTAATAGTGTAAATGTCTGGAATTGGAGATTTGCATTGAAAACAAACATGGCTTCATTGTTTATTATCTGGCAGAACAGACTGCGAGACTCTGGAAAAGAAACCAACCTCAGGTCTTAATGATACTTCCTACTGCATGTTATACCATGCAAAGATCATTATCTTTTATGCTGAAAATGTTCCAAGGACTCTGCATTTGCAAACATCTCTGGACCGACTTCGAAACAGCCCTTTTGTTTTTCAATATATTTCCATGATTAATGACAGCTAATGAGAGAATGTCCATGAGCAACCTTGATTTTTAATGACAAATATTGAGGTTTTGTAAACAAAGCATAGAAGAGGGAAATTTTAAGCTGTAGTTGGAGTCAGAGGAGCTGAGTTTGGGTCTTGATTGTGTCATCCAAGGCAAGTTTCTGAGCTCTAATTTCTTCATCTATAAAATTTTGATAATAAAAATAGTTATTTCCTGATGTCATGAAAATTTTTCAGAAAATGAAGGTGAAAGGTTATTTGTAAAATGCAAAATATGCTCTGATTTATAATGTAGTATGTTGTGCTATATATTACGTGTCCAGAAAATCTATGTGAAGTATCTTTGTAAGTTTTCATCATTTATAAAATATAATCATTTTGTGAGATGAAAAAGGAAGTCTGATGAGTCCTGAAATGATTAAGGCCAAATATAGCCAGAAAAGGTGTCTCTGACTAATTAAAAGGAAGAAGGTCTTTAAGAGATAACAATGTTTCAGTTAATATGAAAATGATTGGGTTAAGAGGAGAAGTCACCAAAAGCCCTTAAACTGTAAGTGGGTGGACATTTTTAGAAGTCTGTAAGAAAAGAAACTTGGGGCTAAAGGGAATCTATTTAAGTTTATCAGAAATCTGTGCAAAGTGGATAAATTAAATAAACAAGAGCTGCATGTTTCTTGTTGGTTATAACATGATATTTGTTGTTAATAAAATAAAATAGTAAATTTAATGTGGTTTATTTGTCTAAAAGAGAACAACTTATCTTTTGTTTGGAACATAAAAACAAACTGAGTTCTGATCTGTGCTTTTTCAGTGTCTGTTTGATTTGTTTTTGAGGTTTCCGGAGCAAAAGCTTTGTTACTAAATACCTGGCAGGATCCCATTGCAGTGGCTAGTGATCAAAAAGGTGGAGTTAAAATCTCCTCTTTACCACTGAGAAGATTAATTCAGAATTACCTTTAGTCACAAAAAATACAGTTCAGGTTAAGAAACATTTGTTAGATTCACTACATGTCAGGCACAGTGCTAGCTTCTGAGAGTAGAAAAATGAATAAAAAATAGACTTCTAATTATGCTTTTCATTTTGTTCTTATAATTTTCTTGCATCTCTCTGACCCTCCCTTGTTTTATTCATCTTCGTGGTCTGCCCTCATTACCTCATGTAAGGCATGCAAGGACTATAAAACAGAAAAAAAAAAAAAAAAAAAAAAAGTCAGCCTTTGACTGTTAGAAAAGAAGGCTTGAGGAGAATGGAAGGACTGGGGATGATCAACAGCAAAACCTCTGCTGGATGGGGCCACATGCTTGCTTTACCTGCCTGCTGGGTTGCTCTTTCCATCAACATCTCACAAAGATGACAAGAACATCCAGAGCATTGCTGATTGACTGATGGACTGGTACCACCTATGTGCCAAGACTCTGCTCTATGTTTATTGACTTGTTCATGTGAGTACCCTTCTCAATATCCTGGGATGCAGATAAACTGAGGTGGAAGCTGGGACTCTACTGCTAGGGGAACAGTGGCGATGTAGGAAACATGGTGATACTGTTGTCTTCCCAGTACCTGGTTTGTCATCTGTTTGTGTCTCTGGCCCCCTTCACCCCCCCTTTTTGGGAATGGACTCTTGCACACATTCAATGCACACATGTGTAAGTGTAATTCTAACTCAGCTAGAGGCTGCATTGTATAGATTCCCTATAGCCAGGTTTTTAGTATGATGGGGGCTTTGATATGACCTTGGAACACTGGACACAATAATCCTTCATCCAGCTTGCCCTTTTCCAACAGTAGCCCAAGCAGGACTCAGATTCAATTCTGGGGAGATCAATGCCTAAGGATGGCAGAGCAACAAGAAGGAGGGAGTCTGGGTCCGTGCTGAAGAGTAACCCCTCCCCCACCAACCACAGCACTCACTACTGGACTGTTCCCTTCTCTTTTATTTTAACTGTTGTACTCTTTGTCCTTTTAATAGTTTTTATCCTAAAACAGAAAATATAGCTCACTTTCCCTATACTTAAGTAGGAAAGAATAGAAGAAACTTGAGGTCTCTCCCAAAGATACTGACAATTTTTAAGGGGAAAGGTAGAAGGGAACAGAAAAGGGCCACCTCGTGTGGCTGAAACACAAGAAGACATGTAATGACTTACAGTTCCAAGTCTGCAGGGGCAGGTCAGGGCTGGGACAAGTGAGACCCAATGTCTCTATCTTTTGCAGAATTCTGTGAAAAACTTGATGAATTCATGCTGCTTGAATTTTCTTTTTATTAGAACACTTAATTCAGGTAAAGACAGTATAATTGATTAGATATGATTGCAGTGTAGGCATGCCTCATTACTGCACAAGATTACATGATTACACATGAATGTTCTCAAACACATTTAGCTACAGAGTTGAGCCCATTCTTGTTTCATTCTCAAAAGGTAATTGAATTTCCTTGTTCTTGCAAAAGAAAAACTAGCTTTGGAAAGTGCTGAAGGTTACACCATCCAAAACTGGATATCAAAACTGAGTATTGTTGCTGGCAGAGCCTGAGAACATTCTCAGTCACAAGAAAATTTAGTGTGTGTGTGTGTGTGTGTGTGTGTGTGTGTGTGAGAGAGAGAGAGAGAGAGAGAGAGAGAGAGAGGAAGAGAGAGAGAGAGAGAGAGAGAGAGAGAGAGAGAGAGAGAGAGAGAGGAGAGAGAGAGAGAGAAAGAGAGAGAGAGAGAAAGTGTCACAGTCTTAATCCCCCTTTTCACTCTCTCCTCCAACCTGGCATTGAATAGTCATGATGACACATTTAGATGCTAGTTGAAGCTTTGTGTATGATAATGTTCTGAGACTTAACACAGCTGAATCTGGAGGCTGCCTGCTGACCTCTGGCAATTTTTTTTTTTTTTTTTAGTACAAGCAACCTCAAATACTTAGCAGTCAAGTGAGTACATTAAATCTTCTATTCACTAAGCAAGTTCTTTAAAATAAACTCAAATCCAGAGGGAATCACAAGTGTTCAAAGTTTCACTCCCAATCCCCACTTGTCTCTGGATTTTGAGCCAGTATACTAAAACAAACTCCTTCACTTGCTACTATTTTCTACTCTTACTTGAAAAACAAACATCTTTTATTTTGAAATAGTTACAGTTCCACAGTAAGTTGCAAACACAATTCAGGGAGGTCCCTTGTACTCTTCTCCATTCCTCTCCACCCCAGTTACATTTTATATAATTATACTATAATATCAGAACCAGAAAGTTGACATTGGTACAACCTGTGTGTAGCTCTGTGATTTTATCACATGTATAGATTCATGTCAGCACCACCCTGATTAAGGTGCAGAAACAGCTACAGCGCTATGAAAACCTCCTGGGGCTACCCTTTTACTGTTACACCCACTCACTCTCCTCCTCTCAACTTCCCTAAACCCAGGCAGCACTAATGGGTCCCCTCTCTTTATTTTCACCATTTCAAGAATGTGAAATAAATGAACTTACAGATCACTTACATTTAATGCAATTATTGAGATGCTGGGACTTAAGTTTGCCATTTTATTTTTGTTTTGTTTGCTCCATTTTTTATTTTGGTTTATTTTCTTTCCTTCCTATCAGTTACTTGAACAGATTTCAGAATTCCACTCTGATTATCTGTAGCATTTTTAAATGTATCTGTTTGCATAGATATTTTTGTTGGAAGACTGAACGCAGGGATGTTCTATCATTGAGCTATAGCCCCAGACATTTTTATTTTTTGAGAGAGGGTCTTGCTAAATTGCCCAGACTGGTATCACACTTGTGGTTCTCCTGACTTAGTCTCTGAGTCACTAGGATTACGGGTATGTGCCACTATGCCCAGCTCATAATTTTTTTCTAGTGGTTCCTTAAACCTATTTATACAAATACAACTCACCAGAGTCTACTGATGTCAACTATTTTGCCAGTTTCAATAAACTGTAGAAATCTTATCTCCCTCTAAGTCCCTTTACTCTCTTCCATTTACAATGTATGTGAATGTTCAAAAAAGGTTTAAATATTTTCTCTACATGCTTTGAGAACCATATCAAACAATGTTATAATTTTTGCTTCAATCATCAAAAACAATTTAGGAAATTCAAGAGCAGGAAGGCTATTAAATTTACTCATATTTTTAGGATCTTTCTGTTGCTCATTATTCTCCTAGATGCTAGAAGATTTTTAAATTGTTCCTTTCTGCTTCGATAACTTCCTTCAGCCATTCACATAGGATAGGTCTGTGGTGATAAATTCTCTTCATTTTCCTTTATCTGTGAAAGTTTTGTTTCCTCTTCATTCCTGAATATTTTCCCTAGATATCAAAATCTGGGCTGACAATTCTATCTCAGCACTTGAAAAATGCTGAAATCCTCCATCTCTTCTGGTTTCTAAAGAAAGACCCTTCATCATTGGAATTGTCCCCCAACGGTCAGGTGCTGTTTCCACCTGAGTGCTTTCAATATTCTGCTTGTCTATGGTTTTCAGAAGTTTGAATACCACACTCTTAATGTAGATTGCTTTTAATTTATCGTGTTCAGAATTTATGCAAAATGTATAAATGAGTCTGTAAGTTTATATCTTTTCCTAAATTTGGGGAATTTTCAACTATTATTTCTTTGAATATGTTTTTACCCCTACCCTCTTCCTGTGTCTAATGACATAAATGTTAGCACTTTTGTTACAGTTTCACAGGTCTCTTCTGTTCATTTCCTTCCTATTATTTTCTTTCTGCTGTTCATAATGAGTGATTTCTGTTGTCCTTTCTTCAAGTTCATTGATTCTTTCCTCTGATCCACCATACTACGCCTATCCATTGAATTTTTATTTGGGTGATTGTATTTTTCAGGTCTAGAATTTTCATTTTGTACTACTTTATATCTTTCTTTCTTTGCTGAGTCTTTTTTTAAATTTGTTTTGAGTATGTTCATAATTGCTATTCACTGAAGCATTTCATGATGGATGTCTAGAATTCCTTTCAGATAATTTCAGTAACTATGTCATCTTGGTGTTGGTATGTTGATTATTTTTTCTCATTCAAGTTAAGATTTTCCAGTTTTGGCATCATGTGTGACTTTTTTTAATTAAAATCTGGACATTTTGAGTATTTTACCTTGGAATTCTGTACATCACTTAAACCTTTTGCTTTGGCAGGCTTCCTCTGACATGCTCTAGGAGGGGAAAGTGGAAGGCACTTCCTCTTAAGTACCACGTGGGAGTGAAAAACCCAAGTTATAAAGGGAGAGGTCGGAGTGCCTGACATTGCTGTGGGGGGTCTCCATGCTGCCACCACTAATAGCATGGGAGGCGGGGTTTTCCTTATCATGGAGGAATATGGAAACTCAAGCTCTCCTCTCTGTCTGCTCTGACAGGGAAGAACATGGGGTAGGAGAACCTTGTCACAGACAAACAAGGGTGGCACATGTGGATTCCCACTCTGCCTCTGCTTACAGGGGTGTGGCAACAGGGTTTTTCCACTCTCATCTGGAAGTTTTCTGTGTTGCTAGGCTTCCCCTTTGCTAATCCTCTAGCTAGAGTTCACGGGCTTTTCTTGTGGCTCTTGTTTATTTCTATTATAATTTCCATGTCACTGGCTTCTCTATTTCATGTCCAGGAAACAGAAACGCAAGGAAGCTAACCATCATGTTAAACCTCCCATCCAAGATCTCCAGGCAGTCTGGCATCTCTGCTCCACCTTTGGGTCTTCTTATGTTTGCCTAAATATAATGTCCAGGGTTAAAACACTAGACATTTATCAGGATGAAAAGAGAGAGGTGCATATGCTCACTCACTTGATTTTACCCATAGTATTTCTAGAGCTAAAATAAAAATATTGACTGCTATATTTTGATTCCTATCTACTTGACCAGCATCATGTTAATTATTTAAAACTCAAATAAATATTAGAGGTAGGTACAATAATTATGGGTACCATTTTATACATGAAGAAATGGAAACTCAGAAGCAATAAACATAAACATTTAAGACAGTACCTAGCATAAGTGTTAATAAAGGCTAGGGAAGACTATGGTGAGTTATCTTTAGCATTGTTAACTTGTTTGAAGGACCTAACTTGTAAGTAGAGAGTTAGAACTCCAACATAGGAGAGTCTAAACTTAAGCTCCTGAATAGAAGTTGTAATTTCTCTTAACTTGCATGCTACCACATGGATTAAATAATTTCTGTTGTATCTCGCTCTATGTCTTTATCCATTTCCCTGATTTCACTGCCACTGTTTTCTTCTCTTCACTTTCCCTACAGCTATATCTTCCAAATTTCTCTCCATTTATAGCCTAATTAAAAAAAAAGTGTATGTAGTTTGTGTGTTGTTGACAAAATCCTTTTACATTTATTGCACTTAATATTTATTTCAAGTTTTATGGTAATCTCATAGGCTGGTATTGTTAATTATTACTCTACTTTAAAACTGAAGTTCAGAGAAATTTAGACTCAGGCTCAAAGTCACATGGTTAGGAAGTGGTCAAGATGGGACTCAAGCCCAGTGCTATTTCTGCATCTGCAGCCCACAGTTAACTTTCACATCCCTTTGGATATTCTAGAAGAATATAAGGTCTTCGGAAAGAATAGAAGGAAAAATACAACAGATAAAAAGGTGCCTCTGTAATTGTAGGTCTCTTCTAAGGGCTCTTGATCCATTGACAATCTGTTGGAAAAGCTGTCATTTAACATGTATATTCCTGTTGCTTGCAGCTCCCACAAAGTCATGTTTTGAGACCTACTGAAGAATTCAGTGGTTGGGAGTATGGAGGAAAGATAGATGGTTTATAAACAAACTAGCCACATAGGAGGTTATTTCATAGATTCTGATCAGCAGAAAAACAATATAGATAGTGGCAGTTGATATCTAGAACAGGTGACTGGAGGGATATGATATTTAGAAGACATATTTGATAGGCATCTGTGACCCAAAAAATATTGGTGTGTTTATTTGATACAAAAGGAATCTTGAGAAGGGAGGTCATTAATGACAATGTTACTGCCTAGGTTTATGATTTGAAAAACAGGATGGGTCATCTTGCTCACAATTGGAGTCAAGGAAAATCAGTTTCAAGGAGGATGGAGCAGTGCATGATAGAATGCTAAACAGCGAACAAGTAAGACAAATGTTTTATCATGGGATTGAATTTTAAAATTGGGAGGTAATTAATGACTTTGGAAAAATACGTATCACTAGTAGAAATAGAAGTGAGGGGAAAAGTGAAATGAGATAGGAAGTTGAAAAGTTATCAGGATATGAGAAGGAGAGAGACTATTTATGCAGTGATGCTATGGAAAACTCTGGGACATTCCTTAACATTGCAAAGGCCATCTACGCTAAGCCCACGGCTAATATCATCCTAAATGGTGAAAAACTGAAAGCATTCCCCCTAAAAACTGGAACAAGGCAGGGATGCCCTCTTTCACCACTTCTATTCAACATCGTCTTTGAAACTCTAGCCAGAGCAATTAGACAAACCAAAGAAATTAAAGGGATAGGAATAGGAAAAGAAGAACTCAAACTATCCCTATTTGTTGATGACATGATTATATATTTAGAGAAACTGGGAAATTCCACCAGAAAACTTTTAGAACTCATAAGTGAATTCAGTAAAGTAGCAGGTTACAAGATCAATGCTCATAAATCCAATGCATTTTTATACATAAGTGATGAATCTTCAGAAAGAGAAATTAGGAAAACTACTCCATTCACAATAGCATCAAAAAAAAATAAAATACTTGGGCGTCAATCTCACAAAAGAGGTGAAAGACCTCTACAATGAGAACTACAGAACACTAAAGAAAGAAATGAAAGAAAACCTTAGAAGATGGAAAGATCTCCCATGTTCTTGGATAGGCAGAATTAATATTGTGAAAATGGCCACACTACCTAAAGTGCTATACAGATTCAATGCAATTCCAATTAAAATCCCAATGATGTACCTTACAGAAATAGAGCAAGCAATTATGAAATTCATCTGGAAGAATAAAAACCCAGAATAGCTAAAGAAATCCTCAGTAGAAAGAGCGAAGCAGGGGGTATCGCAATACCAGATCTTCAACTCTATTACAAAGCAATAGTAACAAAAACGGCATGGTGTTGGTACCAAAATAGACAGGTAGATCAATGGTACAGAATAGAGGACATGGACACAAACCCAAATAAATACAATTTTCTCATACTAGACAAAGGTGCCAAAAATATGCAATGGAGAAAAGATAGCCTCTTCAACAAATGGTGCTGGGAAAACTGCAAAACCATATGCAACAGAATGAAACTAAACCCCTATCTCTCACCCTGCACAAAACTCAACTCAAAATGAATCAAGGACATTGGAATCAGACTAGAGACCCTGCATCTTATAGAAGAAAAAGTAGGTCCAAAGCTTCAACATGTTGGCTTAGGATCAGACTTCCTTAACAGGACTCCCATAGCACAAGAAATAAAAGCAAGAATCAATAACTGGTATAGATTCAAACTAAATAGCTTTCTCTCAGCAAAGGAAACTATCAGCAATGCGAAGAGAGAGCCTACAAAGTGGAAGAATATCTTTGCCACTCATACTTCAGATAGAGCACTAATTTCCAGAATCTATAAAGAACTCAAAAAACTCTACACCAAGAATACAAATAACCCAATCAACAAATGGGCTAAGGAAATGAACAGACACTTCACAGAAGATATACAAGCAATCAACAGATATATGAAAAATGTTCAACATCTCTATTAATAAGAGAAATGCAAATCAAAACTACCCTAAGATTCCATCTCACCCCAATTAGAATGGCGATTATCAAGAACACAAGCAACAATAGGTGTTGGAGAGGATGTGGGGAAAAAGGTACACTCATACATTGCTGGTGGGGCTGCAAATTAGTGCAGCCACTCTGGAAAGCAGTGTGGAGATTCCTTAGAAAACTTGGAATGGACCCACCATTTGACCCAGCTATCCCACTCCTCAGCCTATACCCAAAGGACTTAAAATCAGCATATTACAGAGATACAGCCACATCAATGTTCATAGCTGCTCAGTTCACAATAGCCAGATTGTGGAACCAACCTAGATGTCCTTCAGTTGATGAGTGGATAAAGAAACTGTGGTATATATATACAATGGAATATTACTCAGTTATAAAGAATAATAAAATTATGGCATTTGCAGGCAAATGGATGAAATTGTTGAATATCATGCTAAGTGAGATAAGCCAATCTCAAAAAACCAAAGGAAAAATGATCTTGCTGATAAGTGGATGATGACACATAATGGGGAGTGGGAGGGGGCAAGAATGGAGGAATGAGGGACTATATGGAGGGAAAAGAGGGGTGGGAGGGGTGGGGGGAAGGGAAAAAATAACAGAATGAATCAAACAACATTACCCTATGTAAATGTATGATTACACAAATGGTATGCCTTTACTCCATGTACAAACAGAGAAACAACATGTATCCCATTTGTTTACAATAAAAATAAATTTAAAAAAAAGAAGATACAGCAATGAAAAAAAGAAGAAGAAAGAAAACTCGGTAAATTTGAAATTTGAAGAACCAATTTTAAAACCTGATACTGCTCACTTGCTATGTAGCTTTTGGCAAATGACTTATCCATGTGAGTCTGTTTCCTAGAAGATGAGCAACAATTTGTTGTGCTCATTTCCCTGTAATCTAGACCCTTATTGTGTGTCACAGGGAGAACTGTGTTATATAATAGAGGCTGTTCGTTTGTTTTAAAAGAATTCCCCAGCCTTCTACCCTAACAATGGCATCTTTCTCTCTAGATCAGCTAGGATTTACTTGATATTTTGTCAAATCATGACTAAATATTATGAGAATATATATCGTCCTTGACCATACTTATACACAGATAGTGTATACCTAAATATAAACTTTATTTCCAATTGGCCTCTAATTGACAGTTAATACTTGTCACTCAGTAAGTGAATGCATATAAATAGTAGATACACATAAATAATGCTATGTATTTTCTTCTTTGCCACCTATTAAAAAGATTAAAACAGCATTTTCATTCTTTAAAAATATATTAAATGAACATAATATTTTTTAAACATTTCTTACAAATTAAGCATTTATTGAGTATTAACATTGTGAATATTATGCATGTGCAGAACTATAATATCAGTTCCCATTTAATTTTGAGTTCAGATACTAAGTCAGGACTGTATTTCATTTATATTTCTTCTATACCTTTATTTCAAATTAATTTATAATAAAATTGTCACAATTTATTCTATTCATCTCTACAACCTTGAGAGTAGGTTTGATGAAATCCATTTTAATAAATGAGAATCTAAGCTCTAAAAAAAATGGCAAAACAAATTTAAATGTCCATTATAGAGCTGAGTATAGTGAGTGCTGAATAAATATGTGATACTTGCTATCCTGAGCAGCATCTTTGCTATTTTAAGATTAGTAGGTAACTGAGTATGATGTCATTGCAAGTATGCAAATTAGCATAGATCAACAGTCATACCATAGGAGTTTCCTGAAATGCCCTACATCTCTGATTTCTTTCATTTATTTACTTATTCATCCATTTACTTATTCAGCACTGAGAATGGACTAGTCACTATACTAGTCCATATTTCCATTAATCCACATGTACTATGGCTACATATTTATAGTCTCACAGTACTTGCAAGACTTTGATCTCTGGTTCCAAAACACAACAGTAACATGGAAGGACTAACAGAACTGGGGTAGAATTAGGTCCTGGACCCAAGATTCACCAGAATCCTTCTAACGATTTGTCTAGAACAAGATCTTTCTTGCTAATCAAGTCAGTCCCTTCAGTCTCCCGAAAGCTAGGCTTTACCTAAGGATCTCAACTGCTGTTGAGGGCTCTGCTTCTTTTCTTTAGCAGATGCATGTCAGGGTACCACCAAAGGCTCATCCCTCTACAATGTCATGCCAAGCCATTTTGGAAGTGGAATCAAAAGAAAACTGTTAATTCTGATCCTGTCTTTATGTTCATCATGGATGTGGGAGTATTTGAATTTAAAATTTCCTTAAATTTTGTGCCCATATTAGTGCCTCACTGTCCTCACCCTCGTTCCACCCTACCTGTGTGCAAAGGGATTGAGAATGACTTCTGCATTAGCACAGAAAAAGTCCAGACCCCATGCATATGTTCTGAAAATGACCCTTACCCACATAATTCACCTTGGAAACAAAGTCCACCTATGAGTTGTTCTTTACTCAATGTGCTTAACTCTCAGGGAGCTAGATCCCCCTTCTATTGGGTTTCAGAACCCTCCCTAATCCCTATAGATAGATCCAGGTACCGTCCCGTGGAAATAATCTAAAATGGCTTTACTGATTGACATGATGAATTCAATAAATTCAGATCACTAAATGGACAATGTTGGCTTCTAGATGCTGTCGAGAGACAGATCTGCCCATAGACGCCAGCTAGGAAGGAGGATTATTCCTAAATCTTCACCTCTCTGTTCCTCTCAGAGAAGCAATAAACATTGGAATGTATAACTGAAGCCCCCAAATCCCAACTCACCCCCCATTAAGTTCTTCTGACCCTCTCCAGGAGTGATTCATTGTCTTCTGGGTCTGAGTGCACATTAGGGCTTGAATAGTCCAGTGATCCTGAGCTCAGTTCCCCGCTTCACCCGCCCCCAGAACCTAAAAACAATCTCAGAAGTTTCCACTCATCCCAGAAAACAGGGCTGCCACTGGCAGTGGAGACCACTGACTAGACTTAGTTAATTTAAGAAGATCTAGATTTTATAACCAGCACTCCTTGTTCAACCTCAATCTCAATTATGTCTCCCTTCCTAACTCAGCACTTTTCTTGGATATACTGAATATTTATTTCCTTCTACTTTGGATTATGGTTGGGCTTTACCAATTTTAACAACAGAATTTGAGCAAATTGCTTAACTCTCAACTTCTGGTTTCTTATTTGTAAATGGGGATAACATTTATTTCATCGGGTTATTTTGAAAGACAGATTATGAATCCATCAGTTTCAATTCTGCCTTCAATGTATTATAAATTTCTCTATACCCATTTTATTTATCTGTGAATTGGGAATAAAGATTGCATCTACAATAGAGTTTTTATGACAATTCAGAAATAACATATGTAAAGTCATCACTATTAGCTATTGCCATTTTTTATCATAACAGTTGTTTTCCTAATTAGACTGTAAATTCCCACAGGCAAGACTCTTGTTCATCTCTCTCTCTCCCTGTAGGTAATCTTAGTTGATGACCAGTGTATGTTTGTGAAAGGCTGAATATTTTCTGTACTTCCACCCTAGGTCATTCATACTATTTGTAACACATTTATCATATTCAAGTTTGTTTTTGGAATTTATTGATTTATCTTATCTTCCCTTCTCCTTTGTAGTGAGCTTTATGCAAAATAATTGCTCAGAAAATACCACATGATTCAAATACCAATAAATTCAAAGGTTCTCCACAGTACAGAATCACTGTATCTCTTTCGATACCTGACCAAAGTGCTGCATTTAGGATCAACAAGTTAAATTTTCTCTCCTGAAAAGTGACCTTTTAAGAAATTCCAAGTCATCAAATGAACACATAATAAGCAGAAACCCTTTTTCATGAATAGCATGGACATATGTCTTTATGTTCCATCTTGTGGATGCCATAGTACATGCTCTCTCCATCTAAAGAAACAAAGCAGGCAGGGAGAGACAGATTTCTCTTTGTTTCAAGTGATGTCATTCAGGTCCAGCATGAGGGATCTGCTGTCTGCTCTCATTTTTTCTGCACTGAGAAGCTCTCCTGGCTCTCTTGACACAGGCTGAGCTGGGAGGGAGATTGAAAGGGCCGATACACCAACAGCTCTAAAAACACATGACAGCAGAAAGCCAGGCTATTACTAATGCTGATCAGCTCAGAGGCAATGCAATCAAAACCTTCAATTACACCTGGGTGATTTAATCAACTCCCTGTCAAACTTAGGCTGGAACTCCTCTGGTACTGTACAAATACAGTAATTACCATGCCAGCTTGCAATAAGATATCATTTCAGTGGATTAGAAAACACATTCTGTTGTCAATTACCAACAACCAATTTATAGGCCCTGAAACAAGCAATATTTTTTAATTGCTGCCTTTGTGTCATTATCACAAAATTACTTCTGTTATGAAGCATTAAATCATCTTAGCAATGTTGGGAGTGGGGTCAGGGGGGAGATTTAAAAGTTTTCACTCTGATCTTTCTGATAAAACAGGAATAGAAGCATAAAACTTATATCCTGCTGTGTTGGATTTGAAATAAAAAAACAATCAAAATCCCCAGAGATTCTCAACTACGCAAACAATCATAAACAAATCCTGAATCTACTTGAGCAGATCAGAGAGTGGGAAACCAGGGGTCAGATTTATTTTGACCTGTGCTTTTTACGTGCCACTGGCTTGATTTTTCTCTTTTTTTGTCTATCTTTCAAGCTTCATTTTGTAGAAGCCTTTATTTACTTTGAGGGTATTTCAGTTGACACCAGATGTGACCAGTCACTGGAGATTTGCAGATTTGATAGACTTGAAATCTCTACCCATTACCTCCCAAACCCATGTACCCCATTCAAAGAATAACACTGATTTGGCCTTGCCAGTTCCACTCAGCTCCCTCCCAAAGTTCCTTGGATTCCTCTCTTCCTGATACAAGGGGAACATCTGACACACCACTGCTGGTTTCCTCCACCTACCCACTTCCGGCCTAGATGTATCTTGCCCAAGTTAGTTCTGAAATGAGGCACTTTTGTTCTACCAGGCAGCAGAATACAGGCAAAATTCTTTCACTATCATTACTGATAATAATAGCAAACATTCTACAGAACTTACAATGAACCATCCTATAAAGTGTGTGTTATTATTCTCATTTCACATATGATCAGGTTAAGCATAGAATGGTTCAAGTTTTTGACTGCATTGACATAAAAGAAAGGATGAAGAATGTGTCACAGGAAAAAATATTTTTGAATCTTTACACTAGCACTTAGAAGCTGTGTTATGTTCAACTAATTATATACCCATTCTTAGCTTTACCTCCCTTACCTTTGAAAAAGGGAAAACAGTAATAATACTATCTATTAAGGGTGCCACACATCTTTTACATGTTTTACCCTACTATCTCATAATGACATTATTAGATTACTCCTGTTTTACCAGTGATGAAGCTGAGGTGTAGAGAAGTAACTGGCCCAAAGTTACACAGCAAGGAAATGTTCAAGTGCCTAAGCTCTCTCTTAACCATTCCTCTTTCTTGGCTCTTGAGTTAGCCATTAGTCCTCTAGTTTGGACTATCTCAGTGTCCTATACTTCTGCATTTCTAATTTCCTACTAAACATCACTGTTAGAACAGTGTCACAGCCATCTTGAAGTCCATATCTCCCAACTTGAAGCTGTCGTCATCTGGATCCCAAACCTGTCTATCCTTAAATGTTTCCTATTTCCTGAAATGAATACTTCTATCTACCTGTTTTTCCAGGTCAAAAACATGGTCATAATCCCTGGCCAGCAACTCTCACTTAGAAAATTGCTATGTCTTCCATTAGAATCATTGATTCTAGTCATGTTACTTCCAACTACACACAAAGACTTCATCAGTCACTCTCTGTTCCAGGTTTATCAGTGACTATGCCACTTCTCCGACTTCAGAATCTCCTACCATCAAAAGCCCTTGCAGACTACCTACAAGCAATGGCTCTACATTTCTCCAAGCTTCCACATTCCTTTTCTTGGTTTGGTGCCATGTACCTTCCACAGAATTGTGGACTTCTCTTCAGGGCCTGTTTTCCCTCCTTCCAGAAGCACACAAGGAGAAAAACGTTCTGATGCGCTGAATATTGCTTTAGTTTATTTTCTTACTCAGGTACCATGCAACTAAGGTTTGAAAGCATTATAAAACCAGGAAAGTTCAAAGTTTTGAGTCAAAATGAATGAACCATAGAATTTTGTACTTGGAAAACATCATATAGCTCACCTGGTCAAAGCTCTCAGTTTTCAAAGGAGAAAGTGATAGTAAGGGCAAATATGAGAAAGAAAGGGGGCAGGGTGTTAAATTTACAAAACAACATAAATAAATACATGACAAGAAGCCAAGTATTTACTTTCTGAAGTTCACAGGACACATCTTCTCTCATTAAAGGCATAGATCTCAGTGTTCTCCGCTTGTTGCGTTCTTTCTAGACCCTTTCCACGTATTATCATTGTTAGTCATCATTGTAAATTGGCCTAAAGCATCTCCTCCTGAGAAACACATATTGAGCATTGGCATGTTGAAGGCTCTTAGCAATTGTGTAATAGAGAACTATTTTAACTTAGGAACAATTTCTCAAATTTGCTGACCATGGATCACCAACTTTGGGGAGAGTTTAATGCTAATAAAAATCTCATGAAATTGAAAATAAGTGAACTGCGATGAGTTAGTCACTAATCATATAGCATGTGCTCAATAACCACTTGTGATTGGTGAATACTTTATTGGGCAGTATAGATTTAAATGATGAAATCTATTAAACTAACTAGTCAAACGATAAAATTAACCCTATTTTGCTTCTACTTCCATAGTCTATTTTGCTTATTTATAGTTCCTTAAATTTCATGTCCTAAAAGAGGAATTACTATGAAGACACTGTGCCATGCTGGAAGTATTTTGGACAGAGCTTTTAGGTAAACTTTAAACTGTAACAAGGGGTCCCCAACACACATATGGATGTGGGACATCCCTCAGGGATTATTTACATTAAAAAAAAACATCATCTTACTTGCTCAGTCCCAGTTCCTGGAATCTAATCTGGTAACTGGTTGGGCAGATAACTGCCTCTATCAGTCATATTAATGCCATACCCGGGAGTTGGCAAGAGCAAAACATGCTACTCCTTGCCCCAGGATGATGGAGTTAGATTTGCCACTGTGGCTCTTGGCCAATTCTGTGAAGGATGCCCTTGAAAGTGCTCCTCCCTACAGAGAAAGAATGAAAGAGAACAAAAATAAATAGCACTAGGTGGACTCATAAAACTTGTCAAAATCTTTCAAGCATGGCATATTTGATGATTCATGGGGTTTGCAAAGCATTACCAGATTAAAACAAGAAACGTCATGCAGAGCGGTCATTCCGTAACTTCAGAACCCTGCATGGCAACATCATCCTAATGTTAGAAGGGCTGTTGAGGGGAACTGTGTGCCCCTCCCATCCCCAGCACCCAAACCAGCCTACGGCAGGACGATGCTCATCAGCAGAGCAGTGAAAGTTACTGGTTTTGCCTTATTCTTTATCCAGAGACAAAGACTTTATAAGCTCTCTCTGGAAATTTGTTGAGAAATAATTTGCTCCAATTTCTCTCCCTATGGATTGAGCCCATTTCCTGTCATGCAGTCATCAGCAGGAAAGGAGAAGTACAGATTCATCAGCCCACTTATTCTAACCCTTCACAATTTCAGAGACGATTGTAATAAAGCAATTTTCCTTGGACTATTTTCTGTAATTTGATTGTTAACTCTTTCGTTCACACAGTTGAAATTCACTACATTTCCGCTCTCTGCACATTCTCACTCAATATGATACCATCACCCTTGTGGTCTGTGACCAGCCAGGGCACTTAATTAACCAACAGAAAACAACAAGGCCTTTTCACCCCCAGGAGCTAAACTGAGATGTCTCCTGGAGAGAAGGATTAATCAGCCCCCAAATACAAACTAATCAGCTGCTAGAGGAAGACTTATTACTCTGATGATCCCATGGCTGCCACAAGAAGAGATTATTATTAATTTACAACTCTGTGCCTGACTATGAAGTCACTGGGTAAAGCTTCCTCTGTGATTGCACTGCTGACAATCAAGCCCCCTGCCCAAATGATCCTTTATGCTGCTACAGAATTAAAAAAAAAGAGATTTTCTACTTTACTTGGATGTTAATAAACATTTATTGCATGTCTACAATGTTCCAAGCACTGTAGCAGGCACCGGAGAGAAAACAAACAAAATAGAGTCCACGCCCTGGATTATAACTCAGCAAACGAGGGTGTAGTGGAGGGCTCACAAATATGCATTTGTATATATTAAAAGATTAGATCTAGTGGGAGACAGGAGTAGAGTGAAGGTCAGGAAAATCTTCTGAAAGAATTAGTGGCTCAACTGAGGTCTGAAGATATTTAAGCAAAGGAGAAAGGGTTTTCTGGGAGGGGAAACAACCTGTCAAAGGCCCTATGGTGGGTGGTGACATGGTGTGAGAATCAGTGAGCCCCATGGACAGCAAAGAAGGGGAGTATGTTTAGGATATGGTTGTAGAGGAGCCAGACTTTGCAAGACCTTGGAGTCCATCCTGAAGATTTTGGCCTTTATCTTATAAGTAATGAGAAGTCATTGAAATGTTTTAGACAATAGGAAACCACTAGAATGCTTTAAGTTAAAATATAAATTAAATCAGCCCTTTTTCAACTCCACTCTTAATGACTTACCATAGCCTCCAGAATAAACTTTAAACTTCTTATTATAGTATTTAAGTCCTCTGTGTTGGGTGCCCAGCCTTTCCCAGCCTCATCTTTTCTATTTCCTACTTGTTCCCATAACACAGTGGACACTAGATCCTGAATGAATTTGCCACATGCCTTCTGAGATTCTGTGTGTTTGCTTATGTCCTAACTTCAGCCTGAGGTGACTACACTGCATGTTCCTTGAAGGCAGAAGTGCTGGCCTAGTCATGTGCGTCTTGGTGCCTAGAGCAGAGCCATATACATAACAATATTTTAACAAGTGTTGCAGAATGAGTCAATGAATGAATGTTCTTATGGCTTTATTCATCTGTTAAAATTCTACCCATTCTTGAAATTTACCTTTTCTATGAACCCTTTCTGAATTCTCCAGGTTGGAATGCATTGGTCCTGCCTTGGTGCTACCCCCAAGTCATGGCTCATACTGGTTCTATCAATATACTTTTTATGTCCCATATGAAAGAACAGATGCAAGGAAACACAATCTGTACACCCACCCCCAATGTTCCACAGAGTCAAGACAGACACTTTTAATGAAGGTTACTAGAGAGAAGGCAAGATGGCTAAGGACTTGGGAACCAACAGACAGGTCCTGTGTTATGAGAGCGTTGTATCGAATCATACTCTTCCCCTTAACCTTGACCTAAATTGTGTCTGGTGAGATGAAGACACATCAAAGTATATTTGGCAGGTTAGGTGAATGATGCTGCCAATGATCTATTTGTATTAGAGACTATGAGAAAATTTAGCCCAAGGGAAAAGTCAGACTGACAAACTGACTAATGTCCTAGTGGTGGAGAAGAGAGATAAAATTCTAAGAAAAAGGCAATATTTCTCCAAAGGATTTGTCTCTTGGCCCAGTCCCCATGACTCCTTTCTGAGTTTTGAAGGATGAAGCCTGGGAAGGATATCAGATGTTAGAACAATTAGGAAGAACTGCTTCACAATTCCTAATGGCAGTGTGGTACAGAAGTTTTGCCAAGCACCTTAAAGTTCCAACCCGGTGGGCCAGAGTTATTCCTCTTATATAATTGTCCTTATCACCAAACTCTGAGGTTGAGGAAGCTTTTGGACTTGGAGTACAGGTAATAATACCCATGGGACTGGAACTGAACCTTGGGTCTGATTATTACCTTAGGCCTGATGGGAACATTGATTTCTACCATGACTAGTATTACTGAGGGAAAAAAATTACATACCAACACTGGATGGTTGGTGAATATTTCCTCCACTGGTGGATATGCCTTACCTCACCGAAGTAAGGAAGACTGCACAGACCAAATTTCTACAAGACTGAGAACTCTGCCTTAAGCAGGACTACAGCCAGTCCCTACAGGAATCCCTGTCCCCAACACTCAGTAATATTCTGAAGAAGCTTCTTGCAGTTTTCCTTAGACAAGTCTGTTAGC
The DNA here is from genome assembly GCF_902686445.1 of Sciurus carolinensis. Lineage (NCBI taxonomy): Eukaryota > Metazoa > Chordata > Mammalia > Rodentia > Sciuridae > Sciurus > Sciurus carolinensis. The sequence continues at coordinate 96,653,166 of NC_062223.1, read as the reverse complement.
TGTAGTCATCACATGACATCATCTTGGTCTTCCTTCTCTGGCTCCACTTTCCTCTGTCACTCATCAGCTGCCCATGGAGCAGCAAGAGAGGATTGTAGGGGTGTGGAAAACTCATGGCCCCCCTTGAGAAGGCAATGTCCACTATCAGCTTCTTTCTCCAGATATTCTCAAAAGCTCCAAATCCCAAGCATGCCTGACTGTCTCAAATTGATTGCACCTGGGGCCAAGGGTAGTGACAGAGGTGGGATGGAATATCATCCTTCCAAATTCTGTCTCACAGGCCCTGAAACAGCTGTGCTTGAATTCAGTTGCATGATGTAATTTCTCTTGCATGGTTGAGTCAGTTTCTTCTTCTGACTTCTCTCCACAAGAGGCCCCAAACCACCCAAAGTCCACCAGACAAAGCTCTAATTTTGAGGATGCTATGCTGACTCTATTTGCAATGTAAGTAATTACCTTTCAGCTTATTTGTTTTCTAGACTGTTTCAATAATAGAACTATGAATTGTTCTTCATTGCTACATGGAATAAGAATAAAATAAAAAGACTCTACAAGGTTTCTTTCCCCATTAAGGAGGCTTATGGCCAATTTGTTATTAAAGTCTAATGGTAGAGTCACAGTACATGCTTTTAAGCTGACTGATGTCCACCTGTGTCCAAGTTTCTTTAGACAATGAATACACACATGTGGGTACACACACACACACAAACACACACACACATACAGCTCTACTTTATACAGTGGACAACGAAAATAGGCTCTTTTTCCTTTCTCTCCTCACACTGTCATGCATACAAAGTTCTTTTCTCTCTCTGCTATAAAAAAGGTGACTCTTTTTGCGTGCATTTAAATAGAGATAAGTAGATAGTAGGATGAGTATGTGTTGAGAGATACTGCTCTTTAGTTCCTACTGATACATACCATGATCCATACCAGATGCTCTGCACATAGGTGTGCTTGTGTGTGTGTGTGTGTATGTGTGTGTGTGTGTGTGTGTCAGGGAGAGAGGCCTACAGATGTTTTCTGAATTATGCATTATAGTTAGGGAATAAGCTACTATGACTAAGCATTCAGCAGATGCAGCTCAGTACAAAAGGCAATATTTCTGAGCCTTAAGAGTGTTTTTGGAGTTGTATAAGATATATTACACAGGTAAAATCCCAGAACATTGCCTGGCATGAACAGATGCTCAATAAACATTTTAGTATGTGCTAGGGATTAAACCCAGAGGCACTTTAGTACTGAGCCACATCTCCAGCACTTTTCATCGTTTTTATTTTGAGAAGGGGTCTCACTAAGTTGCTTAGACACATGCTAAGTTGCTGAGGTTGAACTCAAACTTGCGATTCTTCTGCCTCGGCCTCCCAAGTTAAGTCACTGCACTGCTACACTTGGCTAAATAAACTTCTTCTTTAATTTTTATTTTTTCAATGCTCACCTCAAGACTTTTGGTATTTCTTTTCCCTACTCAATTTTTTAAAAAAGCTATCAAGAGAAAAGATGATATTAATTCACATTGTAGAGGGAACATATACTACCCATGCCTCTCCTCATGGACTGCATTTTAAATTCCATATCAAATAGCAGAATAGAGGATGTTATTTTGTGTTAAAGAAATTTCAGGAGTCTGAATGGAATTGAAGAGCTTTTTTTGAGAAGAGAAGGGCTCTTCTGTGTTCTTAAATTACACGAATGGAAATGTCTACTCTGCCCTCGTGCATAAACAAGGAATTCTTCTGGATGTGTGATGGGCGTTGGTGTTTATGTATGCATTCCACGTGGAAAGAAGTCTAAGACACCGGTGTGCAACAGAATGTAGCTTAAAAGCTTGTGGTATGCATCTTCCTTTTGAAGCTAATAAATAGCTTGGCCAAAACCCTTCTAGCTATGGAAAGAAATCTCACAGAGCCTTTTCCATCCTGCCTGGTGCCAAATAGGAAGAAGAACAATTCAGAGTGGCTTTGCTAAAATAGTGTGGAAAGCCAAAATAAGAAATTTTCACATTGCCTGTGGCTTCAACATATCAGTGCTCTAAATAGTGAGATTTCCTTAAATTAATTTAAGATTGGAATCATTTTTCAGTGAGTTTTCATATGCTTATGAAATATTTTATAAAAGTCTCAAAAACAGTTTACTATCTTAGCAACTTTCTCTAGGATTCTCCTTTGGAAAGAAACTGCTTTTATATAGGAAAATACCTCAGTAAGTTCTGGGGTTTAAACAGTGAAAGCATGATACCCTGTGGCATTCACTGGGCATACACTGAAAGGAGACAAAAGGAGAAAGGAGGAGAGGTGGGGAGGGAGGAAAAGCATGCAATAAATTGTTCACTAGAAATGACTAAGGTGTGAGACGAGGTAAAGTCTAGCCTCGAGGTGGGAAGTTGATGCTCACATTGGAGGGTATCTAAAGGACTTTTTAAAGGGCAGATATGGCTAACAAGCAAATTTAAGTGGTTTATGTTGCTTTCACAAACTTTGAAAAATTTAAATGCAGTTTTTGTAAAAATCAGGGAGAAAATTCTGTGCCCTATCTGGATCGGAATGGGGTCAATTTACCACTCCTGGACTGAACTGGAATTCAGTGTAAGTTCTCAGTTGAAGGGTAATCATGAGCATGCAAGTCTCCTGGGGCTTTGCAGAAAACTGGGGAAAGCATTGGACTTCCACAGAATGTAGAATGAGGCAATCAAGTCACTTGTGCCTATGTTACTTAAGTCATATCTAGAGTTTTCATCCAAGTTACAAATCATCTATGCAAAGTCGGGACTATCTGAAGTTCTGCATTTCCTGATCCTTAATTTTAATTACCAGACTGACTCTTAGGGGTCTCATAATAAACCTCTTGGAACCTCTTGGAGGGTCAATGTGATTTTTTAAAACAGTTTTGAATATATTGGAAAGATGTGGCTTTGAATGAATTTTTCTATTTAAAATCTATTTTCCAAAGTTCCTGAGGTTTTCAAATAATTGTCTTGCTTTCTGACTTCTTTAAGTTTCTGTACACAACAAACAAATCAGGATCTGTCTTGTTCACTCCATGAATCCTTAAATGAATATTTCGAAAGTGAGAGAGGAAAGAGCTTCAAAAGGGAGGTACATTCCGACTTATCACGCTTGTTTTCAGGATGAAAACACTGCTCATCCCTGAAAATTCCATGGAGAATTGGAAGCAGGGAGGGAAACAAGATCTTGTTGTTTGCACAGAGCTGTTCACAAATGTTGTATCATGGGGTCATATTCACATGCTGGGTAAACCTTGAAGGAAAAAAAATCCCAAGGGATTCCATAGGATGTGAAAGCAGACCAAAAACTTTGTTACTTGTCCTTTTGTCATCTGTGAGACATTAAAAAAAAAAAAAAAAAAAAGCAGTTTTGAAATGGACGGAAGAGAATAGTTAATATCACTTAAAGAGCCACCCAGATGTCTAAATCCATCCAAATTCATCTCTAGTTCCCTGGGGCTATTTATAGCTTCTTTTTCATTGCTTTAGAATCTTAAATAAGTCACAGATACAATTTCAGGGAGGCATTTAAGATCTAGTACAAATCCTAGAAATGTGCATGTGTCCCTGTCCCTAAGGCTGAGGAGGGGGTGGCACAGTCTGTGTGGCTTATTTTCACAGTTCAGGGGAAAACAAACGAAAGTCTGGGATCAAACAGATCTGAGGCTGCCTAGGCAGCAATTACTTGAACTAGAAGACGATGATTATATGATGACATAGATGCCAGTATTTTTTTAAAGTATTTCCTATATACCAGGCACTAACCAAAAGACTTGATATACATTGTTTCATTAAATTCTCACAATAATCCCATGAGGTAGCTTTTATGTTTCAATTATAAAGAAGAAGAAATGAGGCTCTCAGCAAGTTTACTGGACTTGTTCAAAAGTGTTACCTGTTAGTGAATGAGCCTGGAATTTGAATGACTACCTGTTATGGTTTGGATGTGAGGTGTCCCCCAAAAGCTCACATGTGAGACAATGTGAGAGGGTTCAGAGGGGATATGATTGGGTTGTGAGAGTCTTAACTTAATCAGTAAATTAATCCTTGATGGGATTAACTGAATGGCAACTGGAGGTGGCTGGGGTGTGACTGGAGGAGGGGGCACTGGAGCATGCCTTTGGGCATATATTTGTATCTGGTGAGTAGAGTCTCTCTCTCTCTGCTTTCTAATCATCATCTGAGTTGCTTCCCTCCGCCACACTCTTCCACCGTAATGTTCTGCCTCACCTTGAGCCTAAAGGAATGGAGTCTTGCTGTCTATGGACTGAGCCCTCTGAAACCATGAGCCATCAAATAAATTCTTGCTTCTCTACAATTGTTCTGTTCAGGTATTTTGGTCACAGCCGTGAAAAAGCTGACTAAAACACTACCATTGTGCTATATTGCCTCTCTATTAGTAACCTGAACCATACCTCCTAGTTGAAGTGGAGAGAAAAGCCCGCACTCCTCCATTCCACAACGGTTCCTCCCCACAATATAAGGATTTTCTTTATGCCTGACTCTCAAGTAAAAATTTAAAGTACTCATTTCAAACTATGCAACCGACAATAACAATGGTTGACTACCCCACAGTACAATTTAGAATCTTCACAAGGAGCAAAATATTGAGCCCAACAAATGTATCTACAGCAGCAGATTTTCAGATTTAGGCCAGTAGAATTGTTTGAACTTAGAAAATGAGAAAAGGAAGCAATCCGCCCCCCACACCAATCAACTCAGTAGGTGAGTTCTTTGTACACCTGGGGTGCACTATGAGTCGGAAATCTCTGGGATATATTGGCACAGCCATTCTGAGCATCTGGTGGGCTAATTTTTTAAATTATTTCTTTGCCAAGAGGATGAAGAGCAACCCAGATACACTGGGTACTGTCTTGCCCCATGACCTCTCTAAAACAGCCTTTGCACTCTAATAGAAAGTGTAAAAAGTGCTCTTGGTATGAGGCCTTTGCCCTGAAGACGTCTTCCGAGACATCTTGGCAGAGGATGGGGAAACAGTTCAGACACCCAAAGTTCTTATTCCCTGGGAATTCTGGTATTTGCATTTGTTTGGGTTCCTTTAAAGCTTGGAAACCAAAGTAAAGGGACAGTTTTGTAATACCATTTCCAATCTACTCTACTCTGGATGGTACCACCAAGAAGGTTTAAAGACTCTTGCTCACAAAACCCCTCCTCCTCTTCCTCCTTCCCCTGCCTCCTCCTCCTCTTCCTCTTCTTCTTCCCCTATCTCCTTCTCCTTATTCTCTTCCTTCTAGTTTTTATAATGATTTGTTTGATTCTATGTCATAAGTCAGAGAAGGGGTAAATGCCCTTTAATATGGGAGAGAATATGTAGAGAATATATGCTTTCTCTCTTCATTCAACGTGGGTTCAATATGGAGAGAATAACTGCTTTCTTTCTTAATTTACTCAACCCAGGGAAAATCCTCAACCTAGTAAGAAAATAAAAGAGCTACTATTTCCACAGAGTCAAGGTGAAATGATGGCATATTCTTAATGCCTTACTCAAAATTTTATGTCAAATATATTTGTGCAAAATTAAAACTAAAAAATACCATTGATTGCACAATGACATTGTTTTGCAAATAGCTTTATCCACTTTCCAATTCTCCCAGTTGTTCTAAATTTGTGCTTCTTGTCTTCCAAGGTCCATTATTTATATGAGTCACCCAGTCATGGGGAGTACAGTTTTTAAAGGCTGTGATCCAGCCAAACAATGCCTGGGCTCCTCAGTGTTTACACAGACTGCCCAGTCTGGTAATCATTGTCTTGTTTCCTCATAGGAAAAACTGGGCAGGTAGAGGGTAAAGGAGGACTATTAAATATTGAGAATCTACTATGTTCCAAGCACGCGGTTATGCACATTTAAATTTAGTCCTTGCCACAACCATATGTGAGACATACTATCCCCCACCCCTAATTTCTTTTTCAGATGAGGAAACTAAGGCTTAGAGGGGTGTTATAATTATCCTAAGGAAATAAAAGATGAAACTAAGGTCAAGGTTGAAAACAGGTCTGTATTCCTAAGCTTTGCTCATTCCAGCTCAACACTCTGCTTTCCTATGCTGCAGAGCCTCAGCCAAAGACAGTGTTAGGAATAAATGAATCATTTGAAAGGCCTCTGCCCTGCCATGATCCTCATATTTCTGCAAGATCTAACTAGCAAATGGTGCCCAGAGCATGTGTCAACTGAGCTCTGGCTTGGTGTAATGTTTCTAGGTTTATTTACAGTATGGAGTTCACTCTTGATTCATGAGCTGACTCTGGGTTCTGTGTCCTCCAGGCTGGGGTTACCTCTGGCACCACAGGATCATGACTTTTTCTTTCATCACTTGGGCTCACTGGATTCTGACTCCTACCAAATGAACCAATTAGTTGAAGTCTATTAAAAGAAATTTCTAAAATCAGGGATTGCAAAATCCATTAGCTGCACAAAATTTACAGAGACTTTCCTTCCATTACCTAACTGGAATTCAAGTAATAGAGGTAAAAAAATAATAATAAGCAAATTACAATGACCCAAATCCAGCAAGTGAACTATTTTCTTTAGTCTGGAGCTTACGATAACTAAAACAAAACACACACACACACACACACACACACACACACACACACACAGCAATGGTAAACCCAACAGTAACCCCTAGCAGAGTGCCCTGTAAAAAAAAAATCTATACAAAGTACATGTGAGATTTTCAACTGCTGCTAGGAATGGGGGTGAGGTGAAATCAAATAATTCAGTTCAAAAGACAGTTCTTTTCAGCTAGCACTCATACAGAGCAGCTAACAAGGGAGAAGAGAAAGAACTAGTATTAATTTAGTCCCTTGGATAACCTCGTCATTGTTAAAATTCAGTTCTTGCCATAACCATCTGTAACACATACTATTACCCCTTACCCCTCCATTTCATATATTTATGAAAATATATGAGAGAGGAAAGAGTGAGGAGAGGAAGTGAGGGGAATTTCATATATTCGTGTTAACCTTAAATTCTCAAAACCATCATGAAAAGTGAATATTTCAACCCTAATTTATAGAGAACTTTGATGTTCACAGTAATTTTTTTAAGTGACTTATTCCAGGGTGAATTGCTTAAAACTTCATTTGCTTAAAGTTTTATTAGTGTCATGATGTTTTGAGTAAAAAACAACAACAAAAACTCCTGCAGTCATTAACCTCACTTGGGCGTCCAAAAGTGACAACTGGAAACACATATGATTCTCACTCTGGATTGCAAAATGACAAGTGTTTATCATCATCTTTTGCTAATTCCCATTAAGGGGATTTTTTAGAAAAGAAAACCATCCTCACAAAGCTATACGAATAGATGAGAGTTGAGAGGCTTCGGTACATCGGTAGGATTCAAAAGTGGAAGGATGTCAGTTGATTAAGTAGAGAGGAGACAGGCATCCTGAATGGGAGCAGGAGACTGCAGCACAGGAAGTGGCTGGCCTGCTGGCAGAATCGAGAGGCTATGAATTCAGAAGGGTGGGCGTAGAGAGGGAACAAGAACATAAAACATTGGTCCCAGTCACACCACTCCTTCACTTCCAAATGCAGTATAAATCCAAGTAAGCAGAGAGGTTTCTAATGGAAGAGAAATGAACCCAGAAAGAACTACGGTAGCCAGTATGGATGTTATTGACCCAGCGTTAGGCCCTCTCCATTGGTTACCTGAGATTCCCACTACCACAGTGGTTCCCTCACACTCAGCTAAGTGGGGACCTGCAGTGGACCCAGCCCCAGGCACATGAAGCTCCTGGGCAGTCTGCTGACTGCTCATTCTGCCATCTGAAGAGACCACTGAAAATCACCAGACATAGGAGGAAAGTCTGCAAATGGATGAACACCAAGACAAAAACAAAAATGAACAAACAAAACAAAACAAAAAAACAGACACACTAGCTATGCCCAAGAGGAAAAAGAGAATTGGAGTAATAAAAAGAACTTACCAAATAAAAATAATTTGGTATACTCAGTACTCAAGAATATGTGGCTCTGATAATGCAAGAAAAGGATGCTGTATTTTTAAAAAGGCATAATTGAAGAACAAAAGGACTTTTTAGAAATATAAAATATGATGTCACAATTGAATATTCAGGGTAAGTGGAGGGTAAGGCCAAGCTGAGGAAAGTTCCTGAACAATAGAACCAAGCACAATAGGAAAAGCTATAAGCAAAAAATTATGAAGCATTAAAAATCAATCCTAGAAAATAGGATATCTATCTTATTAGCAGGAATTCTGGAGAGAAGAGATAACAGAGGACTGAAAAATGATCAAAACAAAATACAGGGTAACAATTCCCAGAGATAATGAGAGAGTATCTCTAAATACAAAGGGCCTACACAGTGCCCACAGAATAAACAAAGATAGACACTCCTCATCATATAATGATAAATTTCAGAACATTGAAGATTAAGAGAATATTTTAGAGCTTTTCAGGGATAGTAGCAGGAAAATCAGTTGCTAAATCTGCATAGATCTTAGTATGAAGCTAATAGCTAAATGTCTGAAAGCTACAAAACAGAAATAACAATGTACTGTATTATTGAGGACAATTACCAGAGAATCTAAGAACAGAAATACTTAAAAATCCAGGATCTCTAAGTAGTGGGCCTCATAGAGATGAGGAAGAGGTCATAGGATTGGATTGGGACCTTTTATGGTTGGTATACAAATACTATTTGGGGCAGATATATACATACATATATATATATATACATACATATTAAATATAAATAAAACATGTAGAATGAAATAGTATTTATTATAGTATATATGATTAATATTTACTGTAGCTAGTATATAATATCATCTTTATATTTATAAAATACAGGTAGTTATATAATATATATTATCTGTGTGTATGTGTCTATAAAAGTAATACTTGTGGGCTGTATGTTTTTATTACCCATTGGAAACAATTCCATTACACAATGTCTGTTGTAACACCTTAACAAGGTTTGCTCTTGCCTGTATGTACTGCAACACTCATAATTACTGATGAATTTGATACAGAGTCATAAAATCATATCCCAAAAGATCTCCTAGTGGCCTGGAAAATAAACAAGGCTCCTACCAACACAACTTTCAAACAGTCAGTGGCTTAGGCTGAGCCAACAGGACATTAAAAAAAAAAAAACAAAAACAAAAAATAGTTGGTTAAGAAGTGGAAACTTCAAGTTGAAAACATTTGGGATTTTCTGATCTTAACTGAAATGTTTTTTTTAAAAAAACTGAATTTCGTCAAACCTGTTTGTGGATGTGGGGAGTGAGCCATAGGCTCTGAGGAAAATTTGAGTCTTCCTGCTGCTAAACATGCTGGGAGAGAGAAACATCTGGAAGCTGGTGGAATTATTTTGAACCATGAGGAATTCCTTTAGGGAAAGAGAAATAGTTTTCTAATTGGTCCCTTTGCAGCATAAAGGATTGATCTCATGTGGGATACACCACCAGGTAATGGATTAAAGTCCTCGCTTCATGGTAAAGACTAGAAAAAGTCTGGTGTGTGGGACCTAACACATTTAGCAAAAACTAAAGACTGTGGGTGAAGTGGAAAGAAGAGAGTTCAAGTGAATGCCTAAGAAGGGGAAAAGTAAGAAAGATGAGATTCCTGTACAGTCTGTGAGAAATGCAGAAGTGGCCCACAATCCCAGTATTCATTAGACTGTACCGGCAGCTGTTTGGGGCTTACGTTGCCATCAGGGCCGTTTTTCTAAGCCTGGTACCTTTTCAACTGACTATGTGAAAAGCATTCCTCAGAGTTAGGGCATGGTACAGACTGCTATCTAACACACAGCTGATAATTTCCCTTGAGGCAGATGAGCTGCAGGAAGACAAAAACCAAGGATTCACAAGAAAAATTGTATTTGTGGAGAAATGAGGAGTGCAAGGGGACTCAGCAGGCGAAGCTGGCCAGTAATATAATAATTCAAAGACTGCAGGTAAAAACAGTCCCCTGGGATGGGCAGTTCATCATGCACTCAGTCAAGGAAGGAAAACAAGAAGCCAAATAAGTGGTAAAATTGTTTTCCTGAAAGAAGAGCTGCTACAATATAGATGCCATGGTATAGAAGGAACCGGAACAATAACAACAAGCCTGGATTCAGAAGAAAGTGCAGAATGCAGCTCCACCATTCACTCCCAGGTATTGAGAAGGAAGTCACCATGGTGATGGGCGCTTCGGAAGATATGAATGCCTTCAGGTTCTAAGACGAATAACTCGAACTTATGTATCAGGCATAATAGTATTATGTATAGACTCAGTGATCACAATACTGTTTTGGTCTCAAGAATTTTCCCTGGCTGAATGCCGTGGTGCAGGCCTGCAATCCCAGCTGATCGGGAGACTGAGGCAGGAAGATCGTGAATTCAAAGCCAATCTAAGCAAAACTGAGGCACTAAGCAACTCAGTGAGACCCTGGCTTTAAATAAAATACAAAATAGGTCTGGGGATGTGGCTCAGTAGTTGAGTGCCTCTGAGTTCAATCCCGGGTACACCCCTACCCACAGCCAAAAAAATAAAAGAATTTTCCCTGGGGCTGGAATTTAATAATGTAATTTAGAGAAGGATGCTAGGAGCAGCCATCCCAGGCACAATCCTGAAGGTGGCCCCCATAATTCCAGCCACCTGGTACCCACACCACTCAGAATTCCCTCCCCTTGAGTATGGGGGGGGGGACATTTTGTCACCTATTGCTTACTTCTGGGAAAAAGTCCCTGGAAAAGGTCATGGTAGATCCCTCCTAGTATTCTTTGATATTATATAAGACTCTGTCATGGCAAATTGAAGTAAGAGATTCTCCTTGCTGACTGGATGAAATAAACAGTCACATTGAAGTCCACATGTCAAGGAAACAGAGGTGACTTCTAGGAATTGCAGGGAAACTCCAGGACCTGAGTTTGGCCTCTAACCTGTACCCATCAAAAAGTCAGAGCACTGAGTCATATAGCCACAAGGAAATTAATTTTGCCAACAACCTGAATGAGCTTGAAAGGAACTCTTCCCAAACTCCAGATGAGAATGCAGCCCAGTGGCTACCTTGGCCGCAGCCTGTGGGATCCTGAGTAGAAGACTCTCCTAAGCCATGCCTGAACTTCTTAACCTATGGAAGCTCTGAGATAATGCATGCTGTTGTAAGTTACACGATTCGTAGTAGTACATAGTGTGGCAATAGAAAACCAATACAGTGGGAAAGGAGCAGGTAAAAGGTAATGAGGTGTGAGGTCAGATAGCTCCTTATCAGGAAATGGGGCAGCACCCATCAAGCCAGGTTTCCATCCATCACTATTAATCACATCAGAGCCTCACTGGAGTTCACTGCCCATAGCACATCTAACTCTAAGCTTTCGTCACCTCTAAATTATTCTTATTTTCCTTGAGATATAAATTCATATGTTATTTGTACTATTGGCCGAAGGATGGCAAAATGTATTTTTCCTGGTTTTTAGTATAGAAATTCTGGCCCTATACAAAGTTACAAAGTGGGAAAGTCTATTCCCCACTCTTTTCATAGTCTTCGGCTCTCATTCAGAATCTTTCCCCAAAGGGGCATAAATAACTCCTTGTTACTACCCCTCACCTGTCCTGCCTCAATGCATAGCTTTCAGAGTTATCTTCTTTCCATTAAATCTTGCTTATTTCTGTATGCTGTTCCTCAGATCCTTCCTGGTATCAATGAATTCATGCTAGCAGACATGTGATATCAGCTTCATGAATCACCTCACCCTGATAACATTTAGACTTTTTTAACAAATGTTTTCAAAATCTTAACCAGAGGGGAACTCAAGAAACTGGCAAGCACATATATTTTCCAGGATGATCATCCAGGGCCCTGTAAACCACACCACATAGAGACAGTGGAAAATAGCTTCTCCGTCTGCTCCAGAGATCTGCTTTGCATTTCCCTCACTCTGGGGATCTCTTGTTGGTTGGAGCCCATGCTAAGAGACCATGGTGTTTCCTCCAGAAGAAGGAACAGCAGCATCTGTCTAGTGCCTGACAGGTATCAGACTTCCCCCTGTGGAGGGGAGAATGGACAGCTTGTCTTATGCACATCACGAATATATATCTTTTGCATTTTCTCAGCATTTATTCTTACTGCATATGATTTCTGAGCTTGCAGAAAAATGTGCTTTCCTTATGGGAACAATGAGAATGAAACCAGGACATGAAACTGAATCATGAATGTACTGGACTTCATGAAGAAGAAAACTCTTCACACTAGGGAAGACTCCCTCTTTCCTTTCACGGGGAAGACTCAGTGAAGCTTTCCCTACACATAGACCATATATGATCTTGATTTCTAAGCCCTTGTGCAACCCATTTCATCTGCTTGAAATGCCCGTTCTTTTCCCCATTTGAATTCAAAGTAAACTTAGGTGTGTATACCCCTGGACCTCCGCCTTGATTGGCACCAGGTGGTTAGGATACCTGCACTGAATACTCAAAAGAGCTGAATTATGGTATTGAACACCTTGTCCAAGAATTGGTGAATGGTCTGCCTCCTGCACCAGAGAGTAAGCTCCTTGAAGATGAGGGTTGTGTCTTATTGTCTTTATCTAGAGGCTAGCACAGAGTTTGGCTCTAAATATGGGCTTTATAGATGAGAGAATGAATTAGTGGTCAAATAGGGAGCAAGAACCTCATCTCTTCAAATTATAAAAATAAGAAAAGAAAGAAAAAGGAGACAGTGATTCCCCAAGGTTAGGAGTTGAAAAACTGATTTTATCTGATGTTCTACATCAAGATCAACCCACAAATCATCTGTCCCATCCTGTCCCACACAATTATTAGGCAGCAAAGTCATTTTATGACATTTTCAAAAAGGGTGTCTGTGAAAAAACTCAGCTGAGGGCAGCAGGCCAGGGCTTTAGTGACAGAAATGTTGTGGGTGAGAGAGTGTTATTAAATAATAATGTAAGTGGGTTTCACTTTCATGGCAGTTTCTGATAATTTAAAGTTAAATTATCTTATAAACATTTGTCTATTATATGCTTACAATTTGATGTTGCAAAGATTTAATTTCCCCTCTCTTTGACTTCCTGTGGAATGTTATCATTTATAACTATTAAAAATGGTGTTATGGGATTAATTTTAAGAGGGTCTTATGCCCCATATTTTAAGTAAATATTAAAGCCCTAGGAAAATGCAATAATGGTTTTTTACATATTTTTTAAAAAGAAATTTCCATCCCTTCTCCTAGTTGCTTTGTCCTTACCACAATATTCAAGTGAGTTCCCCGAGAGAGGCATCTGTTCCAACCCCAGCTGAGTAGGACCTTGGGTGGGGCCATTCTCACCCCACCTCTTTGCACTGTTCCTAAGAACTGGGGCTCCTCTCCTCTCTGGGGTGCACGCCCTATCCCTCTTCTCAGGGAGCTCTTCCTGCCTGACCAACATTCTTCTTGTTCACAGAGATGAACATGCATCAAAGGGCAGCCCAGATGAACCTTTATATCCAGGACTGTCTTTATTCCCCCTGAAGGCCACTCACTTCCAAACCCTAGTAGTTTAGAGTCTAAACTTTAAAACCAGGATTCCTGATCCTGATCTTCTGGTTTCTTTGGGAGAATCCTGAAGTTTACATTTTGCTTTAACCATGCTTCTAAACCACCTGTTCAAGGTTCCCAATGACCCCCTTCTCACTAAATGCAGCAACCTACTTTTTCCTGTTCGACTGTCCTCGACATTTGTCACATTGGAGTCTGAGTGCCGGTGCTTTCGGCCCCACTTCCTCACTGGGGAGAGCTGCAGAGGTTTAAATGTTCATGTATGTCAGTAATCTCGCTCTGGTTCATGCTTCCCCTAGGTGTGAAGCCCCTTCCTCTTCCTCAAAGCACACGCCCACCTCAGGGCCTTCACAGCTGTGCTTCTGACTGGGATGCTCTTCCCTTGCACATCTGCATAATTAATTGTCTCACTTCCCTCAAGTTTGTGCCACCTCCCCCCCACCTCCTTCTAATACAATGCTTTCCACTTGCCATTGATCACATCCTGGGCTATGGTTTCATGCCTTAATCCAATTCCATTGCTCACCATCTTTTAGGAAGCATTCAGGGTTTTCCTTGTTCTGAAATTCTCTCTTCCATTTTGAGATCACACTTTTTATTAATTTAAAAAGTACTTCTTCTATCATTTCCATGGATTTAGTATGAGAAGGAGAGTTTGTCATCTTGAAAATTGAGAAAAACTTGAAAACAAGAGGACTAACTATGTACATATCTAAAGGAAGAATATTCCAGAAAGAAGAAACAGTTGGTGCAAAGGTTCTGAGGTATGTTTGGCAGAAATAGACAGGAACCCAAGGTGACTGTCGCTTGGCTAGGCCAGTCACCAGGGAAGCGAGTAGTAGAAATGAGCTTCCAGAGGGGAGTGGCAGTGGGATGCAAGGAGGGACACACCACATGGAGCATTGAGTCCATGCTCATTTTGTGTGGATTTTGGCTTTTACTTGGGAAAACAGAAAGACATTGGAGGATTTTGAGCAGAGGAATAAAATAATATGACCTAATATTTTAAGAAAATAACTCTGGCTGCTGTGTTAAGAATAGACTCAAGGCAGTAGAATTGGGACTTGAGTACAGAAACCCAGGTGAGAGATGGCAGAGGCTCAGACCACAGTGGTGGCAATGGCAGTGGTAGGAAGTGGTTGGATTTAATATTGATGGTAGAGGCAAGAGGATTTCCTGGCTAGGATGAGGTATGAGTGGGAAATTCCAAGGGTAACTCCAAGGCTTTTGGTCTCAACACTGGATCAATAAATTGGAGATCATTCTTCACTCTGAGAAAAACAATGTGATACAATTGATAAAATAATGGCCTACCATGCAATGCAAATCCTTTTAAAATCACACATTTTGTGCCTCATTGCCTTAACCCATAACACAATATGACACAGCTGTATAGAAAGCTAACTGGGGTCTTTTTTTTTTTTTTTTGTACAAGGGATTGAATCCAGGGGTGCTTAACCACTGAGCCACATCCTGAGGCCCTTTAAGAAAAAAAAAAAATTAAATTTGCCACAGGGTCTTGCTAAGTTGCTTAAGGCCTTATGAAGTTTCTGAGGCTGGTTTTGAACTTGTGATCCTCCTGCCTTAGCCTCCTGAGCCATATAGGCATGCACCATCCTGCCAAGCTATCTTGGATCTTTTTAATTGTTGGTGAAAAACAAGTTGGAGGTTACTTTAAAAGTGAGGTAAAATCGATATGGTTTGTTTCCAGGAATAGAGTAATAATGATTTCTTGCCATCTATGAATATCTGAGGACCTGGCACTTTGAGTAACTCAAATAAAGAAGGGTCTGCTTAGGAAGCATTCCAGACAGCTGGGTGCAGGTTCTGCCCTTTCTGCCCTTCCTCCCCTGACCAGACTTACTTCATGCTTCAGGCAAGATGCTTAATTGATGCCTCCATTCCCACTTGTAAATTGAGGGTGGGATGAATTATATTAATGCTTTGAGGCCTGTTCAGGAAAAAGTTCTATAATGTCAGGCTCTTATTAGAGACCTTAAGAATAAGGTTAGCTTCCTTCTGATTTCTAGGGAGCCAGCTGCAAATGACTAGGATTTAATAAGTTATTGAGACAGTGTGTTATTTAAAAAGCAATGAGATCAGTGCTTCCATATCAATAAATATGTGTGATAGCCCCAGGAGAGATGTGCCTGCCTACAGTAGCCAGCTCATAAAGGTGACTGTGTGCACTGGGCTGCAGACTAGGTCTCCCAGAAGATAGCCAGATCTCCTAATTTGTGACACAGTTGTCAGAGCTCCTCCCGTTTGCTTGACCTTGGAGCAGGTGGGCTGAGCTGGAACCCTTCCAGCAACTCAGTGCTCTTTTTGGCGCCATGAATCTCACTTGGGGTAGTGAGGTAATGGCTAGATCAGCACACCAGGCTTCCTGACATGACCCCAGGTGGTGGGGTTATGCTGTACACAGAGGGCAGCCAGCCTACTCAGTTAAAAAGCACTTTAGGCTGCTGACTGATGCCTGCTGAGCGGGATGAATTCCATTCCTTACCTCACACTTTCCACAGCTTCTCTGTCCAAGCTCTTGAGGCTTTGAAAGAAGGGGAGATCCACAGAGCAAATTACTTATGAGAACTGTCTCCACTCTCCTTGCTCAGGAAATTGCAAAGGTCAAAGTCACAAGTTTTCTAAATTCCAGTGTGACTCCAATCAAATTGCTGAAAGGTGGCTACTTCAAGAGAAAGCAGGGCAAACAGGATCAATAAACTCTGGACCTGACAGGAAACCCATCTCCAATCAAAATGTGGCTAGAGCTGAGTAATTCTTCTTGAAAGCAAAGTCTCATTGTTAGCACAGGTTTCCACTCATAGTTCTTCAGCATGTTCACCCTCTTATGGCAACAGTACAAGTTGTTATTTTTCTAATCCTTGGTGCATAAAGAAAGATATGGTCTGGGCTCTCAAGAAAATTTCAGGGGGTGTCATGGAAAGATACACAGGTTGATTGTCCTGGGAGAAAATTCTGTCATTTAATTGATTTGTCATCCTGAGCAGGTTATTGAACCACTTTAGCCCTAGTTTCTTTGTGTGCAGACCATAAAACAATAGTGTGTGACCTGCAAGGTTGTGGTAGGATGTGTGAAGTGCTGGCTCAGACGTGGCCTCCGAAGTAGAAGACACTATTGCACTTAGCATGCTGCTTGGCACAGAGGTGATGCTCAAAAAATGGTAGCTTCTATGCTGAGCGCACTTGATACTGTGCCGGGCATGTAATAAGCACACTGGAAATGTTAACTCTCTGCTTTGCACATAACTACTTCTACTGAAATGTGAACTATTTCAGTTTTCTGCAAGGCTATTCATCTCACCTTGATATTCAAGTCTTATCATTTACCACCTGTTCGCCAGAGGCAGTAGAGTTCTGACCAATTCACTGAAAGGAAGACCTATTTTTACTACTTATGGAGACCACAGAGAGATTATGCTGCCTCACTATATGTCCTGGACATGTCCTTCTGCCCAATACAACCTACTCTCTCCAGAGGTGCTGAGTGTGGTGCCTTGCCCTTCAACAAGATCCTTCCTCCCAACTGTCTGAAAATGCTCCCCTATGATAAGAGATCCTTTAGGTATAATGTGAAAGCAACAAAAAATACAGGCATTTTCAGCAGAAAAAAATGAATTAAACTAGCATCAGACCTTATGCAGTCTGTGTGGAACAGTTAGAAGGATCTCATGACTTCTTTCTTTGGGCTGCAGTCAACTCCAAGTTCCTATATATCCCTAATCTCCTGGTTGCTACACAAAAATCCCAAACTAGTGGGAAAAATATGGTTGCATATTCCTAGCTGTTCTTGCAAAGACCAAACTATAAAACCTTTAAAAGTCCTTTTCCTTTCTGTTAATCCCAATTTGTACAACTCTTGTTTCTTGAGAACTATTCTTTGAAAAAAAATTGTCTGGGAAATCTTCTGGTTTTCCATATACATGAATGGGTACTTTTTCTACTGGCTTCAGTAAGAGCATCAGGACAGATTTTGGCTTGGGGCAATTACAGTGAGCTAAGTTCTCTGCTCTGAAGATCAGTTATGACCAGAGGATTACCTCGGGATTAATGACCAGCTGTGAGAAGCTATTAAACCCAGTATAAAAAATGCAGGGCACAGCACTTCTCACTTACACTGTATCCTGAAAAGAACAACCATCTAAAATCATAATATTTTCCTCTTAAATTGGTTATATAAAGAATCAGAACACATGTATAAAGAAGAGTTCATATGAGTGTTCTGGAAATGCAAGAATTCCTCTAAAACCAGCTCTGCTTTCTCTAAAGTGGACATAAATATATTTAGAGTCCATTTATTTTGATGACAAGGTTAATAGTTCTGTGGGAGAAAAAAGTGCTCTCACTTAGAACTAATCTTAATATTACAATTGAGTTCTGATTATTTACTCCAAGATTTTTAAAGTTATGAACAATGAGATTGTTTTGTTGACAATGAGATCCTACTTTCCATTTGAGGGTCTGTGTTTACTTACATTAATTGGTTAAGTTAAGACTCAGCTGATATCAAGGAATAGGCATTTTTTTCTGTAAGGATGCATCTACGTGGGCTGTCAAGAAAACATGACAGGACCTCCAGCTGACCATGTCCACCCCCTGAGTTGCAGCTCCTCATTTGCCAACACATTTCAAAGCCAGAGCGGCCATCTTGGATAATCCTGGAAGCCATAGCTCCGATCGTTGGGTGGGGCAAATCCCATCCTGTGACACCTGCTGGAGGCTTGAAGCTCATTGTCAGGTTCCTCTCATGCATCAGGCTACTGAACACTGGGAGGTTTCATTAGTATATGACTGTTATACAGTAGATTTTCTTTTTTCTCCTTTTTAAAAAAATTTAAGTTTTTATTTCTTTACTTTTCTTGCTCTCTTTTCCTTTTGTTTACCTGTTCCCTCAGAGTCTCTCTCTCCCTTTTTTGCATGCTAACATCCGATTTCTTTTGATTACACTCTCACCCTTTCTATTTTCTAGAACTTCTTTATAATCTTTTCTTATCCCATTAACAGCCACATTCTACATCCTCTGCATCCTTTGTCCTCCATTAGAAACTGCAGACCTTATTACAAACCTGTTTGTTTTACTGAAGATAATATTTAAACTCATTTTGTTTACTATGACAATTTTGTTATTGTCCCCATAGGGACTATTTGGTCTAGGATTGCATAGTGTCTGATTTGGGCACTGCTAATATTGATCTTCCCTTAAAGAAAGGGTTTTGGAAACCTACAGGGCCACTATAATCCTATAGGGGGAAACCTGCAATACCCCAGATCTGCACTGCTAGAGAGGAAGATACATGAACAACATGAAAAAACAAGGGAAGAAAATGATCCAAACAAATCTAGATTCTATAGTAATAGAATCCAATGACAGTATGTTAGAAGAAATGTCAGAAAAGGACTTCAGATTATACATGATTAAGATGATTCACGAAGCAAAGGATGAGATAAGAGAGCAAATGCAGGCAATGAATGATAATACCAATAAGTTGAAAGAGCACCTGCAGGAAGCAAAATATCATTTCAACAAAGAGATAGAGATTCTCTCAAAAAAAAACCAAACGGAAATCCTTGAAATGAAGGAGACAATAAACCAAATAAAAAACTCAATGGAAAGCATCACCAACAGACTAGACCACTTGAAAGACAGAACCTCAGACAATGAAGACAAAATATTTAATCTTAAAAATAAAGTTGCCCAAACAGAGAAGATGGTAAGAAATCATGAACAGAATCTCCAAGAACTATGGGACATCATGAAAAGACCAAATTTAAGAATTATTGGGGTGATCCAAGATGGCGGCCTAGAGGGAGACTGCACCCCCTGTCGCTCCAGAACCAGGAGTTAAGAAGGGGAGGCATTGAGAGACTGGGACTGAAATAGAGCCACGGGTGAGTCTGCCCACTGGGTAAAGCTCGGCCCGGGGGGCAGGCCCAGATAGAGGTGGCTTATCGGAGCCGGGCAGGGCAGCTAGAGTCATCCACAGGCAGCCCTGCGCACTCCGGCGGTGGGCCCCGCCCACACAGCCAGCTTCTCCAGGTTCTCAGAACGGAACTGGCCCACTGGTGAGAGCCTTTCTGACCAGAACAAGCTCCGAGTCCCGGAGCCAGTGCAGCTCAGCGTACTCTGGCACGCAAGCAGATTCAGGGTCCAGACAGGGCAGCCAGAGACTTCCCCAAGTAGTCTGGACCCCTGCGGTGGGAAGTGCCGTTCAAGGCTAGCCTCTCGGAGCTGACCGCCCAGTGAGAGACTTTCTACATAGAACCAGCCACAAGCCCCCGAACCAACGGAGAGCCTCGATCCGCAAACAGCCTCTGGGATCAGGGCAGGGCAGCCAGACACCTCTTCAGGCGACTCTGCCCACTCCGGCTGCAGGCTCTCTTCTCGGGGCGATCCAAGATGGCGGACTAGAGGGAGACTGCACCCCCTGTCGCTCCAGAACCCAGGAGTTAAGAAGGGGAGGCATTGAGAGACTGGGACTGAAATAGAGCCACAGGTGAGTCTGCCCACTGGGTAAAGCTCGGCCCGGGTGGCAGGCCCAGATAGAGGTGGCTTATCGGAGCCAGGCAGGGCAGCTAGAGTCTTCCCAAGGTAGCCTTCCACACTCCGGCAGTGAGCTCCTCCCACACGGCCAGCTGCACGGTGCAGGCCCACAGTGAGAGCATTTCAGCACAGAGCCAGTTCCAAATCGTGGAACCAGTAGGGGGCTAGGGGCAGTTTTCTTTGGATACGCTGCTTTATCAGATTCCTCCAAGACATCAGGCTACTGAAGGCTGGGAGGTGATACACTGGAAATCTACCGGGACACTATAAGCCAATAGCGGAAAAGTTCAATATCTCAGGGTCCCACTGACAACTGACCAATATGAGAAAACAAGGGAAGAAAATGTCCCAAACAAACCTAGATACTACATCAATAAAACCCAATGACAGCACAGCAGAAGAAATGTCAGAAAGGGAGTTCAGAATGTACATAATTAAAACGATCAGGGAAGCAAATGAGGAGATGAAAGAGCAAATGCAGGCATTGAAGGAGGAGATGAAAGAGCAAATGCAGGCATTAAATGATCGCACCAATCAACAGTTAAAAGACCAAATACGGGAAGCAAGAGATCATTTCAATAAAGAGTTAGAGATACTGAAAAAAAACCAAACTGAAATACTTGAAATGAAGGAAACAATAAACCAAGTTAAAAACTCCATAGAAAGCATAACCAATAGAATGGAGCACCTGGAAGACAGAACCTCAGACATTGAAGACAAATTATTTAATCTTGAAAGCAAAGTTGGCCAAACAGAAAAGATGGTAAGAAATCATGAACAGAATCTACAAGAATTATGGGATATCATGAAAAGGCCAAATTTAAGAATTATTGGGAGTGAGGAAGGCACAGAGAAACAAACCAAAGGAATGAACAACCTATTCAATGAAATAATATCAGAAAATTTCCCAAATCTGAAGAATGAAATGGAAAACCAAATACAAGAGGCTTATAGAACTCCAAACATACAAAATTACAACAGACCCACACCAAGGCACATTATTATGAAAATACCTAACATACAAAATAAAGACAGAATTTTAAAGGCTGCGAGAGAAAAGAATCAAATTACATTCAGAGGGAAACCAATAAGAATATCAGCAGATTTTTCAATCCAGACCTTAAAAGCCAGAAGGGCCTGGAACAACATTTACCAAGCCCTGAAAGAAAACGGATGCCAACCAAGAATCTTATACCCAGCAAAACTTACCTTCAAATTTGACGATGAAATAAGATCCTTCCATGATAAACAAAAGCTAAAGGAATTTACAAAAAGAAAGCCAGCATTACAGAACATTCTCAGCAAAATATTCCATGAGGAAGAGATGAAAAACAACGATGCAAATCAGCAACAGGAGGCGCTAGCCTAAAGGAATAGCCAAATAAAGGAGAAACCAAATCATGCCAAAAACAAATATGAGTCAATTGACTGGGAATACAAATCATATCACAATAATAACCCTGAATGTTAATGGCCTGAATTCATCAATCAAAAGACACAGACTGGCAGATTGGATTAAAAAGAAAAATCCAACAATATGCTGCCTGCAAGAGACTCACCTCATAGAAAGAGACACCCATAGACTAAAGGTGAAAGGATGGGGAAAAACATACCATGCACACGGACACAGCAAAAAAGCTGGAGTATCCATCCTCATCTCAGATAATGTGGACTTCAAACCAAAACTAGTCAGAAGGGATAAAGAAGGACATTACATGCTGCTTAAGGGAAGCATAAATCAGCAAGACATAACAATCATAAATATCTATGCCCCGAACATTGGCTCATCCACGTACGTCAAACAAATCCTTCTCAATTACAGAAATCAAATAGACCACAACACAATCATACTAGGCGATTTTAACACACCTCTCTCACCACTGGATAGATCGTCCAAACAAAAATTGAATAAAGAAACTATAGATCTCAACAACACAATCAGCAATTTAGACTTAACGGACATATATAGAATATACCATCCAACAAAGAACGAATACACTTTCTTCTCAGCAGCACATGGATCCTTCTCTAAAATAGACCATATTTTATGCCACAAAGCTACTGTTAGCAAATACAAGAAGATAGAGATACTACCTTGTACTCTATCAGATCATAATGGATTGAAATTAGAAATAAATGACAGAATAAAAAACAGAAACTTCTCCAATACTTGGAGACTAAATAATACACTATTATACGATGAATGGATAACAGAAGACATCAGGAGGGAAATAAAAAAATTCTTAGAAGTAAACGAGAACAAAGACACATCATATCAAAATCTCTGGGACACTATGAAAGCAGTACTTAGAGGAAGATTTATTTCATGGGGTGCATTCAAAAAAAGAAGTAGAAATCAACAAATAAACGACTTAACACTACAGCTCAAAGCGCTAGAAAAAGAGGAGCAGACCAATACCAAAAGTAGTAGAAGACAGGAAATAGTTAAAATCAGAGCCGAAATCAACGAAATTGAAACAAAAGAAACAATTGGAAAAATTAACAAAATAAATAGTTGGTTCTTTGAAAAAATAAATAAAATTGATAAACCCTTAGCCACACTAACAAAGAGAAAGAGGGAGAAAACTCAAATTACTAAAATTCGGAACGAACAAGGAAACATCACAACAGACACGAGTGAAATACAAAACATAATTAGAAGCTATTTCGAAAATCTATACTCCAACAAAACAGAAAACCTCGAAGACATCAACAAATTTCTAGAGACATATGAATTACCTAAACTGAACGAGGAGGACATACACAACCTAAATAAACCAATTTCAAGCAATGAAATAGAAGAGGTCATCAAAAGCCTACAAAACAAAGAAAAGTCCAGGACCAGATGGGTTCTCAGCCGAGTTCTTCAAAACCTTTAAAGAAGAGCTCATTCCAATACTCCTCAAACTATTCCATGAAATAGAAGAGGAGGGAACCCTCCCAAACTCGTTCTCTGAAGCCAATATCACCCTAATACCTAAACCAGACAGAGACACATCGAGGAAGGAAAATTTCAGACCAATATCCTTAATGAACATCAATGCAAAAATTCTCAACAAAATTTTAGCAAATCGCATACAAATATATATTAAAAAGATAGTGCACCACGATCAAGTGGGTTTTATCCCAGGGATGCAAGGTTGGTTCAACATTCGGAAATCAATAAATGTCATTCACCATATCAACAGACTTAAAGTTAAGAATCACATGATTATTTCAATAGATGCAGAAAAAGCATTCGATAAAATACAGCATCCCTTCATGCTCAAAACACTAGAAAAAATTGGGGTAGTGGGAACATTCCTAAACATTATAAAGGCAATCTACGCTAAGCCCATGGCTAATATCATTCTAAATGGTGAAAAACTGAAAGCATTCCCCCTAAAAACTGGAACAAGGCAGGGATGCCCTCTTTCACCACTTCTATTCAACATCGTCCTTGAAACTCTAGCCAGAGCAATCAGACAAACCAAAGAAATTAAAGGGATACGAATAGGAAAAGAAGAACTCAAACTATCCCTGTTCGCTGATGACATGATTATATATTTAGAGGAACCTGGAAATTCCACCAGAAAACTTTTAGAACTCATAAGTGAATTCAGTAAAGTAGCAGGTTACAAGATCAATGCTCATAAATCCAATGCATTTTTATACATAAGTGATGAATCTTCAGAAAGAGAAATTAGGAAAACTACCCCATTCACAATAGCATCGAAAAAAATAAAATACTTGGGAATCAATCTCACAAAAGAGGTGAAAGACCTCTACAATGAGAACTACAGAACACTAAAGAAAGAAATTCAAGAAAACCTTAGAAGATGGAAAGATCTCCCATGTTCCTGGATAGGCAGAATTAATATCGTCAAAATGGCTATACTACCTAAAGTGCTATACAGATTCAATGCAATTCCAATTAAAATCCCAATGATGTACCTTGCAAAATAGAGCAAGCAATTATGAAATTCATCTGGAAAAATAAAAAACCTAGAATAGCTAAAGCAATCCTCAGTAGCAAGAGCGAAGCAGGGGGTATTGCAATACCAGATCTTCAACTCTACTACAAAGCAATAGTAACAAAAACGGCATGGTATTGGTACCAAAATAGACAGGTAGATCAATGGTATGGAATAGAGGACATGGACACAAACCCAAATAAATACAATTTTCTCATACTAGACAAAGGTTCCAACAATATGCAATGGAGAAAAGATAGCCTCTTCAACAAATGGTGCTGGGAAAACTGGAAAACCATATGCAATAGAATGAAATTAAACCCCTATCTCTCACCCTACACAAAACTCAACTCAAAATGGATCAAGGACCTCGGAATCAGACCAGAGACCCTGCATCTTATAGAAGAAAAAGTAGGTACAAATCTTCAACTTGTTGGCTTAGGATCAGACTTCCTTAACAGGACTCCCATAGCACAAGAAATAAAAGCAAGAATCAACAACTGGGATAGATTCAAACTAAAAAGCTTTCTCTCAGCAAAGGAAACTATCAGAAATGTGAAGAGAGAGCCTACAGAGTGGGAGAATATTTTTGCCAACCATACCTCAGATAGAGCGCTAATTTCCAGAATCTATAAAGAACTCAAAAAACTCTACACGAAGAATACAAATAATCCAATCAACAAATGGGCTAAGGAAATGAACAGACACTTCACAGAAGAAGATGTACAAGTAATCAACAGATATATGAAGAAATGTTCAACATCCCTAGTAATAAGGGAAATGCAAATCAAAACTACCCTAAGATTTCATCTCACCCCAATTAGAATGGCGATTATCAAGAACACAAGCAACAATAGGTGTTGGCGAGGATGTGGTGAAAAAGGAACACTCATACATTGCTGGTGGGGTTGCAAATTAGTGCAGCCACTCTGGAAAGCAGTGTGGAGATTCCTCAGAAAGCTTGGAATGGAAACACCATTTGACCCAGCTATCCCACTCCTTGGTCTATACCCAAAGGACTTAAAATCAGCATACTACAGAGATACAGCCACATCAATGTTCATTGCTGCTCAATTCACCATAGCCAGATTGTGGAACCAACCTAGATGCCCTTCAGTTGATGAATGGATAAAGAAACTGTGGCATATTTATACAGTGGAATATTACTCCGCAATGAAGAATGATAAAATTATGGCATTTGTAGGCAAATGGTCGAAATTGGAGAATATCATGCTAAGTGAGATAAGCCAATCTCAAAAACTAAAGGACGAATGATCTCGCTGATAAGCGGATGAGGACATATAATGGGGGTGGGAGGGGTTAGCATTAGGTTTAGGGTTAGGTTTAGAGTTAGGCTAAGGAGAGCGGTAAGAATGAAGGAAAGAAGGACTGTATAAAGGGAAAAGGGTGGGAGGGGTGGGGGGGAAGGGAAAAAAAGAAACATCATTACCCTATGTAAACGTAAAAAAAAAAAAAAAAAAAAAAAAAAAAAAAAAAGAAAAATTGGAGAGTAATTTGTAAACTGCCATGCTGACAGATCAGATATATTAAAATTTGTCACATATTCTCCCCACTTTTTTCTATTTTTGTACACATAATTTGAGAAATGTAAAATTATACAAATTTTGTTTTAAGTTACTTTAAATTTGACAATATGCTATGGTCAACTTTCATGTCCATAATCATTTCAATATACTTGGTCAACTTTCATGTCCATAATTATTTCAATATACTTTGAATGATTA